>NC_056736.1:578247932-578547932 GCF_019279795.1 Protopterus annectens | reverse complement strand
TAAATAAATAAATCAGTGGAGGTTAGAAAGATTTGGGGAGAAGAGAGATTGGGTAAACAATTCACAAAGAAGCAATGGTGGAATATATATATGTCTCTAAAATTTGCAACAGAGTCTAGAAGATTTAGGATCTTTGCTTGGAAGTGTTTACATAGGTATTTTTATTCCTCAAGTAGACTCCAAAGAATTTTTCCTCAAGTAGACATCAAATGTTGGAGGTGTGAAGAGGAAGAAAGAGGTAACTGGGAACAAATTTTCTGGGAGTGTAATTAGTTGGCAGACTTCAAAGGCTCCCTGCAGACTACTCTGTCAGAGATGCTGTGTGAGCATACTGGTGTAACTAAGGACATGTTTTTTTTTTTTGAGCTGTGATACAGAATCGAAATTGCCTGCACATAGTAACACCTTGATGAGTCTATTTATGGTGGCTGCCATAAAAGCAATTACTAGAAAATGGAAATCAGTCTAAACCAACTTTTCTAGAAGTAGTGAATATAGTAACAGAGATAAAACTACTGAAACTGTGATCTTTAGAAAGGGTAAGAGCAAATTACATAAAAAAAAATTGGAATTGTGGGAGCAATACATGCAAAGGAGGAAGAGGTTTAAAAGAAGGCAGGATTTGAATGAGCTGTTATGTTTAACTGCCAATGATTGGATCGATTATAAGTGATGTTTGCAACTACAATTATGTCAGTATGGCTTGTGATGTAATATTTGTAAATAAAATTCAGTATGGTTTGTCTTCATTTATATAAATGTATGATTGTCGTACGTGTTAATGTAATAAAGATGTTTCTTAGAAAATATTTTAGTATGTGCATTTTAAGCTTTGTAGAAACAGGAGATTATTACTTGAATTGTATCCTTTAGGTGCTTATCTTCTAATGTCTGAGCCACAAAAAAGCAGGCAGGGTCCACAAATTTATAAGTGTTAAGATTGCTTATGGACTGCGGTGGTGGTGCTGCGGTAGCGTTGTCGCCTCACAGTAAGACGTTGTCCTGTTCGATTCTCAACTAAAGCGTCTTCTGAGTGGAGACATGTGTGAATGGGCATACCTTCGTTGAAGGTTGTTCGTCAGGGCCGGCAACTCGGCACGTAAAAATCTACTGCCAATCATTAGCGGAATGCAGTTCCACTGTGGTGACCCCTAACCAGGAAAAGCCGAAAGACACAACAACAAGATTGCTTATATGACAAGTTTGTAAGGGGTGATTAAGCACAAGAAAGCTAGGAAACTGCCAACATTCAAATGGAGAATAGCAATCCACCCAACCCGTTGGTCAGCTTAAGACATTCAAATGGAGAGTAGTAGACTGCCAACCACATTGCTCTTAGCCTCTTACATAATGACCTCTTCCCACTTGTTAATCTTGTGCGACTCCGAGAAAATTTTGTACCATCAAATAGTGTTTTGACAAGAAAGCTAATCCAACGAATAAAACTTTGAAGACTGAGTGTCACCTTGTTATATCTCTGATGGGAGGATTGGGTCTGCAAAGGCATCATGTAGATAACGGTCAATACCATCATAGGTCCAGTGGCTGTAAAGTTATACTGTTCATCTCAAATTGCTTCCTAAGAGGCTGATGTCTGCACGTCATCCCGACCATGCCCCCTCAGGAAGCATTTGTGGCTGTTTCCTGATTTTCTGTCAGGGAAATCAGGCCATAGCAATATGTCCTCAATGCATGCATCTGTCATCACCCCCCCCATGATGGGCACACCCATCCTCCTTGTTTGCTTCTACAAGCCCCTGGACCACTGTCACAACTGTAGTTACCTGGACTTAATTCACAATTTTGTTCCTTTTATGCCACCTGCACAGGCTGAAGAACAATGATTTGTGCTTGTAAATATCTCTTGTTCAGTTCATCATAGTGGGCTCAGAGGTAGGCATTCACAGTTGACACCTTGCCACTGCGTAGATTGTGTCAAGGTGCACTTTTACAATTGTTTCTGTGCCTCCCATCTGAACCACTCCTGATCTCTCACATAATTATGTAACATTTATGATAAGCAATGTTTCATTTAAAATCCACAAGGAAGACCTGTACCTCCCCATGAGGCCTTAAGTTTGTAAATGAAAATGTAGCCCTGGCTTCTGTAGGACAAAGCTTCTCCATGACTTACAGTATTTTTGTCATGGAAAGCTTGTTCTTGCTGAGTATCACATTGGTTAGGATAACCTTAGAATTCCTTACCCTAATGTATAAGGAGCTTTACACAGTCTTCCATTGAGAGAGAGTCTCAGAAGCCACACTTTTTCTTTCCAAAAGTTGTCTTAGAATTGGTATTCTGTTAAATCAGTCAGCTTGCTTATCTTCTGTCTTAACCCACAGAATTTTAGTAAAGGGACTCCCAAGATGGCTATTGACTAAGAATTTCACTAGCTAGAGTTCTAAGTGTGAAAAATTAGAACATGTTAAAAAAAACAGTGAGGTGTATAAGTATGAGGGAAAATCCATTATTGGATAGTAGCTACATAGCTTGATTGTCAGCACAAATAAATTAAAGTCAGCTAGAAAAGAAGAAAAACTTCTGGAAGAGAAGAACCTCAAGGTTGATCACTAGGAAGCAGACCTGTGTGTAGCATAATGACACAAGGAAAAATTGGCTAGAGGTACTCAGAAGTATTTACAATAAGTAGTGCTTTGGAAGACTGCATAAGGAAAAGAACAAAAGAAATAGAAGTATTAAATAAATCTGATGAAGTCAAAAATTGAAATGAGGGAAATAATGACAGAGATTGAGCTGTCAAAATGAAGAAATCTTTTAGAAAGTGGTATATCCAGAAGGAAAAGCATGAAGGAAAATTTGATTTTTCTGTACTACTGAAGAATTTGTTGGCAGTGGACTGTACTAAATTTATTAAGGTATGAATAAATAACTGGGCTTTTTAAAAGGGGAATTTTTTGGTCAACAGGAGGTATTGCATTTGTATTCGTAATTTAACTTACAGAAAGAAATGAGACAAATGTTGGTTAAAATGCAGCCATACCAGCAAAAGGAGATGCTTTTGACAAAACTGTAACAAAAAGGAAATGTTAAATATTGGTGATACCAGGGTATTTGTGGAAAATGATTATTTACTTTATAGAAGGCAAGCAAGGAGCTAATTTTATTCCAGTCATTTAGACTTCTGAGGTTGGCATTAGATCAAACTACTGTATTTGGTGGCCTTTACTTTCCAGGTGGGTTAAAAACGTGTATGGAGGCATATCTGACCTCTAAAGAAATTAAAAAAAAGTTCAGTCAGTAGAATGCCAGTCAGCAAGGTGAAGAGGACTTGTGTTTCTAAACCCTAAAAAACTAAAAGGGATCCAAAAGAGGCTGCACCTGTGAAACAGTTTCCTGTGTTCCAAAAAAAAAACAAAATGCAGAGGTGGACCTAGGCAGGGATCAGAAGAATTAACAAGGAGCTTTGGTTTGAACCTGGTGCTGATATTGCAAAATTGTGTTTAATGTGAAGAACAACAAAAGTTAGGTGAGTTTATGAGCAGAAAAGGAAAAATATTAGTCTCATTATGAGTTTATAGAATGAATAGGAAAGCTGAAAGACATCAGTATCATCTTGTGTCAGTTAGGAGAAACGTGATTTGAACCAGAAGCTGGTATGGTAAGAGGGTGAAGACTGTGCAGATGATAGTGGGGAACTGCTGAGTGTCAATCTCAGTATGTGCTGTATATTCTTAAAGTGTTCAGGGAGCCAAAACACATGAATCTAATTTTTTTATGATTGCTGATGAAGGGACCAAATGAGGGGAAACATTAATGTAAGTAAAATAACTTGTGTATGTAAATAGTTTTTCCCTGGATTCAGTAAGTTTCATGCAGGCTCCATGCACAGCCTACACGGAGTGTATTCGTGCATGCGATACTGCTTATCGTGCGGCATCACTCAGCCTCACGTCATGAATATTAAAGGTGTGCAGCACACCTAAGCAAGATTTTGCAGCTCACCCCAGTGTTGCTGGCCACAAAACCTGTATACTGACTGTGGATCATTCCACACAACCTTTTAGTTCCAGTAATGTAAAGGGCAGGCATGCATTTCTTGAAAGATAATGAAGTATGGAACAGAAATGTTATGTCATTATATATTGACTGCAATCTTCAGTGATTTTACAATACACCACACATTTTACAAGGAACAGGCCAAAACTATGATGCAAATATCTGAACATTCTGCAAAACTGTGAACAGTCTCCCTTTTGTGTTTTAAATTCTTTTTCTTTTTTTTTTCTTCTTCTTCTTTTTCTTTTTCCAGTGTTTGCGAGATGCGCCACTTAGTACAAACAAGTTTAGGTGTGCTCACCTGGTTTGTGTGAAGTGCAGCAGTGCAAAAACTGGGAGGAATGGACCACCCAAGTTGTAGACCTAACAGACAGCCACACACATGAACCGGATACATTCAGTTAGTAATATTGAGCATTGCACAAACGTGGTGTATGGCTTTGCTCTCTGGTTAACAGTAAGAACCTTACTGCTAAGATAGGAGATATCATGTCACTGATCCCGTGGCAGCAGGTGTTAAATGTATGTGTAGAGTGCAGCTGGTTCGAGGTTCTAGTACAGGGTGCGCAAATTTTTTTTTTTTTACTCTTGTGAGACTGCATATTATAAACATATCTGTTAGGGGAAAAAAATAAAAAGCATACACTAAGCTGGTTGCATAATTGTGCACACCCTTAAACTAATACATCGTTGAAGCATCTTTTGATTTAATTACAGCATTCAGCCTTCTTGAGTAGGAGTCTATCAGCATAGCACATCTTGACTTGGCAGTATTTGCCCACTCTTTCTTGCAAAAGCACTCCAAATCTGTCACATTGCGAGGGCATCTCTTGTGCACAGCCCTCTTTAGGTCAGCCCACAGATTTTCTATTGGATTTAGGTATGGGCTCTGGCTGGGCCATTCCAAAACTTTAATTTTCTTCTGGTGAAGCCCCATTCTTTTTTTTATTTGGATGTATGCTTGGGGTCATTGTCATGTGGAAAGGTGAAATTCCTCTTCATCTTCAGCTTTCTAGCAGACACCTGAAGGTTTTGGGCCGAAAGTGACTGATATTTGGAACTATTCATAATTCCCTCTACCTTGACTAAAGCCCCAGTTCCAGCTGAAGAAAAGCAACCCCAAAGCATGACACTACCACCACCATGCTTCACCATGGGGATGGTGTTCTTTTGGTGATGTGAAGTGTTGTTTTTGGGCCAAATGTACCTTTTGGAATTGTGGCCAAAACGTTTAACCTTGGTCTCATCAGACCATAACACATTTTTCTACGTGCTTTTGGGAGACTTGATGTATTGTTTTGTAAATTTTAGCCAGGCCTGGATGTTTTTCTGTGTAAGAAAAGGCTTCTGTCTTGCAATCCTACCCCATAGTCCAGACATATGGGGAGTACGGGAGATTGTTGTCACATGTAGTGCACAACCAGTACTTGCCAGAAATTCCTGCAGCTCCTTCAGTGTTGTTGTATGTCTCTTGGCAGCCTCTCTGACCAGTTTTCGTCTTGTCTTTTCATAAATTTTGGGGGGACGTCCAGTTCTTTGCAACGTCACTCTTGTCCCATATTTTCTCTACTTTTTGATGACTATCTTCACTATGTTCCATGGTATATCCAATGCTGTGGAAATTTTTTTTGTACCCTTCTCCTGACTGATACCTTTCAACAATGGGATCTCTTTGATGCTTTGTAATGCTCTCTGTGAACCATTGCTTTTGCTGTAGCAGGTAGCTAAGTAAATGTCAGGAAAGTCCTACTTAGGACAGCTGAACTTTATTTAGGGTTAATCAGAGTCTCTTTAATTGATGGCAGGTACCCAAGAAGACTGTTGAGGCACCTTTTGATTTTATTACAGCATTCAAAGTATTAGTTTAAGGGTGTGCACACTTATGCAGCCAGCTTACTGTACGTTTTTTATTTTTTATATTTGTTTTCCTAACAGATTTGTTTTTCAATTGAATTGTGCAGGTTATAGGTCATATTAAAGATGGGAAAAGTTTTTAAATTTATTGTGGTCTCATTTTTTATATCATAAAAAAGTGGCATTTAAACAGGGATGTGTACACTTTTTATCCACTCTATGTGGTACATTTGACTAGGCCATTTATAAAAGTGCCTGTATATTTAAGCTGGAAATTGCATTGTTCACCACTGTTTCACATGGCTTACTACCCGCGCAGTCACTGTGTTCGCCATTGCTCACCTTCGACTACTATGTTTGCCCGCTGGTAAGCGATGCACAACGTTTTCAGATGTTGCAAAGCCAAATGTGTGCACTCTCAGTAAGCGTGTGACATGCAATAGGTGGGAAATAGGATATAAAATGCATTTGGGTAGGGAATTCTCATTAGAAATTGAGCTTGAACTATGGCAGGTATGTCTGGAGTTGCTGGGGAGGGTGTGTGCTTTCACGTGCAGCATTGGAGTGTCCAGGAGTCCAAGATTTTTGTTGAACTCCTAGTTAAGGGCTATGGGCCCAGGTTGCTGCAGCAGGGCTATTCAGTCTCAGAATATAAATCTGAAGCCTGGAATAATGTTGCCAGGGCCTTAACCAGTGCCACAGGTATCCCTCGCACAGGTGAGCAATGGAGACATCATTTTGATGACCTCCGGAGGAGTAAGCGGGATGCCTTCGACCTTTGGATCAGGGAGTGTCAGGCAGAGAACACACCATAGATGTGCAAATATCAGTTTCAGTGAGTAGTTGTAAGAGTTAAAACCTGAATATAGTCATAACTGGTATTCATAATGGTGTTCTGTTTTTTCCACAGCTGCTGAGGAGCGAGACTCGAATGTTTGGTCCCATGCCACACGTGTAGTAAGGATGCAAGCAGCATGTGGTGTGTATGTATCAAAACAGTACTGTCTAAAAGGTATTTTAATAATAATAATTTGGATAGTAATTTTATAGCATTAAAAGTTAAGGATGCTTAGTTGGTAATTTAATAGAGTTGAATCATATTGAGCATGCATATCCCAACTGTAAAAGAAACTGTGCATATCTTAGTGTGTAGCACAAAGCGTTGGTGCCATATTCTCAAATAACAGTGAGCATGCATCTCTAAACTGTAAAAGAGAGAAGTATGCATGCAGTAGTCTGTAGGACAAAAGAACAGTACAGTATTTTAAAGTAGTCATCAGTTGTGGGTTCAAAAACACACTTCCCAGATATACAGTACTGTTAGATTTTCATCGTTATTGGAATGTATCTTCATATCTCTATACCATTGGCACTATTGACCTTCTGTAAATGGTGATCAGTATAAATGGAACACGCGCATATGTGCAATATATGCACATATCAAGGATTGGTGGCTACCGTCTGCACTGTAGTGTGCCTCTGTTATTAACTGGGTAGTCTAAAAAGTAAGGAAGAAAATTGTTAGGAGTTTGTAGTGTTAAAAGTAAAGGTATCAGTGCTTTGTATGTCACACATGAAGTTGCTGATGTTCTCCCTTTTTTCTCTCACCCCAACCCTTGTGTCTTTGTTTAGTTTTTTCCCCCTCAGCACAGCGGTGTAGGACTGTTCACAGGATCCACCTGCCCCCACTCCACAGGTTACAGCATTGTTACCTGGCACATGTGGTGCAGAACATGGTAGCACCACCCCTGCACTACCCAGCCCCTCAGGTAATTCTGCCCCTGAGGATAGGCCTCTGGCTCCCTCTGGGAGCAGTGGCAGAGGGGGGTGAGTTTATCATCCGTGATGAACTGCTAAGGATGGTGCATAGGACTGTGTGCCGCACTGTTCGTGCACTCCTATGCCGGATGGTCCTGCTCTCAGTCATTAAGTGACACAAGAAGATGCAGACGGACACTGCAGTCATCGGTTCAGTGAGGTGACTGATGACAGTCCACTGGGTGAGAACTCTATTGTCATTGACACCCAGTTTGACATCCATGGGTTCACAATGTCCCCACCCTCACTCCAACCATGGTGTTCACCCACCTCATGTGTCCTTCACCATCTTTCAATCTTCTCTTGCTTGTCTCGTCTGTCAGCAATTGCTGGGACAGTCCAACTTTGCTGTGGAAAAAAAACAAAAAATAATAAACAAAAAAAAAAAAAAGAGAGAGAGAAAAGGGTTGGGGTGAGAGAAAAAAGGGGAACATTAGTAACTTCATATGTGGCATATAAATTACCTTTGCTTTTAACAGTATCAAATACTAATAAATACCTTAATTTACTGTTAAGACCACCCAGCTCCTAACAGATGCACAATATACGATAGATTGCAGTAAGCAATCCTTGATATGTGCATACATTTCATAGGGGTTGGGAGGGTGGCCTAATGGTTAAGGTGTTTGCCTTACAAACACAAGCTGCAGGATTTGAGTCTCACAAGGGATAATTGGCTAGGCTTAAAATGGCTCGCAAGGGCAGTTAGCCTAGTACTACCCTATGAACCTATATGTGTGGTCCAAATATATTGATTACAGTTTACAGCAAGCCAGTGGTGAAACTGCTTTACAACTCTGATGTTACATTGCAATATCGATGAAACCTTAACAGTATTGTATGTTTGGGAAGCATGGATTTTGAAGACACAATCTATGACCAGTTTGTAATAATGAACTGTTATTTTGCTCTCCAGAATAATGCATGCATACTTCCCTATTTCAGTTAACAAATGAATGCTCAATTTGATACAACTGTATAAGCAACCAGTAAATGTGTTGTAACTTTTAATGCAAAAATAACCCCACTGTTGAGATACATACATACCACATGCGTCTTGCATCCATACCAATGTAGCAGCATGGGTTCACACATTCATTTTCTAGTCTGTGATGGCTGCGGGAAAAAACAGAACACAACAGAATACCTTTAAACATACCAGTCCTGACTATAGCCTGCTTTTAACTCTGACAAGTAGTCTCTGTAAGTGATATTTACACATCTGTGGGGTGCCCCCAGTTTTACATTCCTCGATCCAATGGTTAAGGATATCCCTCTTCCTCATTCTGAGGTCTCTGTAGTGATTCCTTCATTGTTCACCAGTACAAGGGATTACCGGTAGCACTGGTCACAACCCAGGCCAAGACTATTCCATGCCTCTACCTTGTAATCAGAGCAACAATAGTCCCTCTTCAACAGCCTAGGCCCATGTTCATTTACTTGGCATCCAACAAACACTTTGGACTCCTGAACACCCCATCCTCGAGCACGGAATCTGAAAAACTCTCCAGTGATGCCAGCCATGCCTATCACAGATCAAGACCAATGTAAAATGATGCTTTCCTGCCAGTTGCAGGCATCGTGCTTACTGGGAGTGTGCACTTTCTGGATTTGCAACATTTGAAAGTTTTGCACATTGCTTACCATCACGCCAACACATTGTGCGAGAATGCACCCTGCAGGGAAAAGTGCTTTTGAAATGGCCAATAGTATTAATAGAATGTAGCCTATGTAGGTTTCTGGGTCCTGTCTGCTAGCTGAGTGGCCCATTCATCCACTTTGTGCACTGCTGCTGTACACACAAATGAAATGCCCATAGCCAGAACTGTTTGTGCTAAGTGGAACATCGGTCAAACAGTGCCCCCCCCCCAAAAAAAAAAGAAAGTATAAAACATGGAGAATTAGTTGAAATGCTGAAAATCAATCTGTGACATACATCTACTGTTAGTACACATGAGATATGACTACATAGGTGTGGATCCCAACTCTCACTGCAATGCACTGTCACAAAACAGGAGGGGGACTTGTCCTAATTTGCCCCACAAACACCTTTGCAGCAAATACAAGATGTAATTCCTCACACAACCCAAGTGCAGCTGAATGTACATTGACATTAAGGCTTGGCCCTGTTTGTAAATGTATTCTATGTAATATATTTAATTTAATATATATATCTGTATATATATATATATATATATATATATATATATATATATATATATATATATATATATGATTAGACTGCGCAGTGGTACAGCAGTTGCGTTTCGCCTCACAGCAAGAGGTTCTCCTGTTCAATTATTGGTTGGGGTGCCTTCTGTGAGCAGTCTGCTTGTCCTCCCTGCATTCGTGTGGGTTTCCCCCCCACATTACATAGACGTACGTCTGGAGCATTTCTCCCCCGGCATCTGCTGAAAATTGGCTTTGTTCCAAGTCAGACTTTCCTGCCAAACAAATGTTAAATAAAATAAATTTAAAAAAAATTGGATGTGTTGCACGTACTGATTACACAACCTGCTGTGATTATTCCTTGCAAATATAGAGCTGTGTCTTACTTTTCTATGTTTCTTGGTCATTCATCAGTTATCTGACCATTGTTCAGAGACGTGCGTGCAGTGTGTAAGCCATTGTATATCATTTACCTTAAAATGTGTGAGGATATTCACTGGGAGCAATATGATATGCATTTGTCATTAAATTAATGGCAGATTGGATGCCCCAGACAAGCATAGACTGCTGTTTTGGGAGTGGGGAGCAAAGTTGGGTTCCTGTCATAGAACATGCAGGAGTGTAACGTTCTTTCAAGAGGGGGGGTGGACCTAGGCTGAGTTACTGTTATAGGTTCATAGGTTGGTACTAGACTATCAGCCCCAGGGCCTATATAAGCCTAGCCTTAACAATTCCCTGGATATTTCTTCCCGCAATATTTACTTCCCTGGACCCCTGTCTAGCAGGGCAACTGACATGATCCCCGGGGTGAATTTCCTATCTCCCATCTAATCATCAAAGTTCCTTTTAAAGAGGGCCATGGAGGCACTCTGCTTGACATGTATGGGTAGTCTATTCCAAAGTATGGGGAGTCTCTGGGTCAGGTACCTATCCCTCCTGCTTGTTTTGTTCATTGTGATGACAAGATTTAGATCCCTGGAGCATGTGGCTCTGAGAGATTGGGATTTCTTTAAGTGGAGCATGTCCAACAGCTCAGTGTTTGACATGGCCTTGTATGTTAAGCGGAGATCGACTCTGAGTTGACAATATGCCACAGAGTATAGCTGGAGTTTTTTTAAACGGTCAGCATAGGGCATCTGCTTTAGGCCTGTGATTCTTTTAGTGAGGTATTTCTGCAGCCTTTCCAGCTGTTCCAGATGTCTTGCGAGGTACATACCAAACGGGGCGTTTTTCTCTATAATGGGTCTAAGGAGTGATGAGTACAGTGAGACAATGACCTCCTTTTTTCTGGATGAAAAGCCCTTAGTGATGAGGTGTGCCACATAGAAGGATTTCTTGACTGTTGTGGCGATGTGGTTATCGAAGGTAAGACCACTGTCCACCTGTGTCCCTAAGTCTCTCATCACAGTTTCGGTGTTTAGTGTACTGCCACCTATGTGGTAATTCATGGGTACATGTTTTTTCCCAAAGGGGATAACTATACATTTCTTGGCATTAAGCTTGAGCCCATGGCTCTGGCACCAAGCATCTGTTTCTGTAAGGCCCTTTTGCAGAATATCCACATCATTTGGGGATTCAATAATGGCTTCCGGTTTACAGTCATCTGTGAACTTTGTTAGCCAGAGTCCCTTAGTGTTGGCCTGTACTTCAGAGAAGTAGATGTCAAACGAGCGGTCCCAGGACTGAACCCTGAGGTATTCCACTGTCACTTGTCTGGAGCTGGATTTGGAGTCGGCTACTTTTACAGTGTGGATTCTGTCAGTAAGCCAGTTGGCAACCCATCGAGTGACGTAGGGATTAATGCCCAGCTTAGTACGTTTATCTATGATTCCAGGAGTGGGGGATGGTGTTGAAGGCCTTGGCAAGGTCCAGATAGGCTGTGTGGACCGCCTTACCCTCATCCACAGCTCTGGAGACTGATTCATAGAAGTCACTCAGGTTCAGGAGACAAGATAGTCTCTTCACGAACCCAAACTGGGTGAGGTCCAGTGTCTGAAGGTTGCCAATGTCTTTGTTTATAAGTTCCATGATAATGCGTTCCATGCTCTTGCAGATCAGGCTCGTCAGACTGATGGGACGATAGTTCCGGGATCCAAGGTGGATCCCCCCTTGTGGAGTGGGATAACTGCTGCTGTGCACCGCTCAGTGGGCACGAAGCCTGAGGTGAGGCTATGATTAAACATGACACTTAGGTGAGGTGCCAGTTCATTTTGTAGTTCATGTAATACACAGCCCGGGATGTCATCTGGTACCATGGATGCTGTATTCTTAGCTTTGGAGAGTGCGGTTTCTACCTGTATGGTTGTGATTATCGGAATTTGGCAATCTTGTGGTATTGAGATGGTCCCTTCAGAGGGTGAGAGGGGGGGTGAAGTTGGCACTAAATCGATCTGCCAGGATATTGGCAATAACCTTGGGATCGGTATATTTAATGCCATTCTGTTGTAGTTCAGAGCAGATCTGAGTATTGCCATTTAGATTCTTGACATAACTATAGAATGCCTTGTGGTTGTCTTTGGAATTTTGGCAATTTTATTTTCGTAACTAGCTTTAGAGGATTTTGAGGGATCTCAGCTTCTTATTGAGGCTGGTAAGGAAGATTTTTGCATCCTAGGATTTTCCTCTTTTCTGCAACAGTTTCTTCTTTCTGTTGTATAGTTTGTTTATGGCAGGGGACCACCAGATTGGCTTCCTTTTTTTGGAGGAGAGCATCTTGGTTCTATTTGGGATGATACAATTCATGTACGAGTGGATGTGCTCGTACAGTGCCTTAGTGTAGGATTCAGCAGTCAAACTTTCAGATCCCGTCTGCATGGGTGTCATGAAGTTTGTCCTTTCTGGCTTGAGTAGCATGAAGTTGGCTTTGGAGAAGTTTTTTACGGAGGTTTCCTTACTGGGGGGTGAGGGTGGGATGTGGATGTCGAGGCCTATTTGCTTATGGTCAGACCTGACCAATAAGGGGGTGACCACTGGTGTGGAGCATCTATCTCCCATGTTGGTAATGACCTGGTCTAAGATATTGGAGCCCTTGGTGTGGGACAATGGATTAGTTGATCCAGGGCGTTGGAATTTATGAATTCCAAGAACCATTGGGAAAAGGTGTTGGTGCCAGAGTAGTTTTCCTAGTTAATGGAAGGATAGTTTTAATCACCCAGTGTTAGGGTGTTTGGTTGTATCTTAATATTTTCCTGTATGTTTAGAAAGGTGTAGTGAGAATCTTGGAGCATGGTGGGGGATCTGTAGCAAGCTACAACTTGGATTGCAGTCTTACCTAGTGTTAGTTGCACCTGGAGAATTTCAGATGCATTGTGTTAGGCAACTAGCCTGGAGGTGTGAATATCCTTGGTGAATATGGGCACTCCGCCACCTTTAGTGTTTCGGTCTTGGTTTGGTGGCCGAAAAGTGTGTTAAGAGTTGTTGCCTGGTATTGCAGGGGTGCTCTCTGGAGCCTTGAACCAGGTCTTAGTTACTGCACAGATATCAATGTTCTCCATTTTTAGGAGTGCCTCGAGAGAGCGCGTTTTGAGGTTTAGACTTCTAGCATTGAGTAGCATTACCTTCAGATTTTGCATGCTTGTATCTGTTACGGTGGTGGTTTTGTCCTTTGAACCTTGCCTAAAAAAGGCACTATAGGAGTGGCAAAAGCTTTAGCCGGTAACCTGAATCCCAGGGATGACAGGTGAAGACCATCTCTGGCAAAGCATCGTGGTTTGTTGATCATGTCTTCCCAGGCAGACAGATACTGGATCCCCTTTGATTGGCACCAGAAGCTTAGCCAATTGTTGAAGTCAGTCATTTTGTCCTTATACTGTAGTATAATTCTGGGCGAAGGCAGGATGCTACTCAGGGCTAGGGTTGTACCTGCCTGGGCCACATGATCCGAGAGCTCTTCCATGTCTCTCTTCATGTAGTCCAGGGAGGTACGTCTCAAGTCATTCACTACAACATGGACAATGACAGTGTCATATTTGTACTTGTTGTGGAGTGACTTGAGTGCATGCATTATGTGGCAGATTCTGACACCCGACAGGCAGTTGACTGCAATTTTCTTCTTGTTCACCCTGGTGAGTGGGACATCAGTGTGCCTGACTATAGAGTCACCTATGACTAAAGTGATGGGTACATTGACGTGCCTTAGGGGCTGTTGGGTGGCACACTGGTGTTGTGAGCTATTGTTGTGATTGGTGTTTGTTTGCGTTTCAGTTTAGGAGGTCCTTATTGCTTGGGCAGTTTAATGTTAAGGGCCTCCGCATATGTTGGTTTAGTGTTGCTATGTGTGGATGTTGATGGTGTGGGCTTTGAAGGGCTATGTGTTGCTTGAGGTGTAGTGCAGGTGTTAACGTTTTCCTTTTGACTGTCTAGTGCATTCTTGGCTGGAGAGAGCATTGCTTCCAATTTGGCTATGTAAGTGCATCTCTCACAGGTTGTAGTGTTGGGTGGTAGGAGGAGAGGGTTGTCTGTGTGCATGAGGCAGTTGCTGCATTGCCCCAGTATGCCCAGATTCACCAGGTGGACAGGAGAAATCACTGGAGGCTGACCCTTGAACATGCCTGTTTAGGTGTTTTTTTTTGTAAAGTACAAGAGCTGTTTTCCCTTACCTTTGCAAGGTACTTAGCAGTTATAGGCTGTTTAGTGCCTACGATTAATTTCTCCTTATTGACAAGGAGAGTTGAGTGCTTGTATCAGTTTAAGGCTTCCTAGTGCTTTCCAACAGGTTCTATATCAAATGCTAGTCACAGGGATTCAGATTTTAGTGCTACTACTGAGAAACCAGCTAGTTCTAAGGGAAAATTTGAAGAGCAGACTTTCTGGCACCTGGAATAGTTTAACCGTAGCCTCGTGGTGCTGCACGATGCAAAAAATGAGCAAACACACACGTTTTTAAACCAGAAAGTTAAAAGGGATAGAATTCGGCCAAAAAGGTTAATAAAAGTGCAATTTCAGAGCTAGAAACCACTGCTCTAGTGTTATATAGGCAGTACAATGCTCAACACTCCCACTTGTCAGCAGTAGGACTTCCCCCTACCACAGCAAGGTCTGGATAGCTCTGAACACAGAGAATAAAGTCCTGAGACGAGCAAAGCCTGGGATCTAGACTGCACTAGCTAGGAAAGGCAGGAAAAGAGCAAACAAGATAGTATTTTTTTGTTTTGTTTTTTTGGTTAAAACAGGCTAAACAATGCAGTAATACAGTAAATAAACACAGAAAAGGCTAACGCACTTGAGTGTGTAGCCCTAAACAGTAAATGCAATTAAAACTCTATAAAATTAGCAATTTAAAACTTTTTTAAATGAAGCAAGGCAAGTGCACAACTGGAAAACGATTTAAGAGGCAGTAATACAGTGCAAAATAAGTAGCTAGTCTACATATACAGAGAAGTCTATATGTACAGAAAAGCAGCTAAAACACACAAACAGTTCAGATGCAGTGCAACCTAGAGGACTTGAGTTGTAGCAATATTAAGGCAAATACAGTTTATACTCTATATTTCCAAAATGTTTGAGAAGCACAGTCAGAACACAAGGAGATTCGGGCAATTTTTGTTTTTTAAAGAAAGGGAGAAAGGAGGAACAGAAGGAAAGAAACTAAGTGGGTTGGCCTTCTCAGGTGTTCTCTCTGTATTAGGTAGAATGAGCTAATGACACTAGACTGGGAGGAATGTCCCAGATAAAATTTACAGTAGGGGCGGGCAACTACAAAGCCACCAAGTATAACAACAAGACACCAACAGGGTGAGAAGGTAGGGGACAATACTAAAGCTATTAGCCTGCACTCTTTTAGACAGCAAACACTACAGAATTCTTTATCACAGCAGTGAGCCACAAAATGAAAGTTTTTAAACAGATAAAGGAGCAAGGAGACTCTACAGAATTCTTTTAACTGCAAACAAAGTTACCCATGCAGATTAGTTATTAGCAATAAAATACAGTAAAACGTATGCAGCAGGTAATAAAAATGTTATATATAAATTGCTAGAAACAATAACCAGTATAGATAAGCCAAAAAAACAGGATACTTATTGTTATATATCTCAGATCATAGTTGTAGTCAGTGCCCCTCCTCCACTCTGTTTAGTTTGTATAGATTGTGGCAAAAACAAGGCTATGTTGCTATTGTTACTCTCCTTGTTTTGCATCCTGCCAGTTTGATCTTGTGAGGGTGGTGAAGACAGAAGCTGCTGTGTGTCACATTACTTTCAAACTTCTCTCTGTTATGATTTCCCATTTCAAATGTATGGTGCTAAACTGAGGGCATGCAGTGATCATCATTACTTTGGGGAGGTATAATTATGTGAATCTTTGAGGCCTGAGGCCTACTACTTGCTAATGGACACATACAAGTCAAATAACATGTGACAATTTCTGTACAAATCTCCCACCTTGTAGTTGCTTACTGTAACAAGTGATGAAATACAAGGACATGCCATATTATTATTATACAATACAGTACATGTTCAGGACTTACCTTGTAAATGCAGCAGTTGACACAGTGTTAGTTCGGGACTGACTGGTGATGCAAGCATTACACGGCTAATACATGGGGAAGTAAAGGCTGTGGCTCTGAGTTGAGGCAGGCAGAAGTCACAGGGTTCCTTTATTGTGTCCATGCCCGCTCTGTAGCACTCTACAATGTTCATGTCATGTATGTTGTGATAAGTTAAATGTGGCCTGAAAACTCTTCTGTTTTGTCCTAGGCCTATTGGCAGCAGCAGCAATGCCTGCAGTCTGTAGCACAAACAAATGGAGTTCTGCAGCAGCTCCTAACAGTCTGTCTGTGTAGACTTTGTCTCTCTACTCCACTACTTTTGAAATCCACATGAAAAAGCAGCATGGAGTCTAAATGTTTGTTGAATAACTTCTTAAGTAGATCAAGCAGATTGGTTGATTACCATGCAGTTCAGTTGCTTATGTTGTAATTAGCATCACTGAAACACAGCCTGGACAATGCAGTCCATTAATAATGTACTCCATTATAACAAGGCAAATTTGTATCTAGCCAAACTGATGGTGAGGATACTTGCTGCTTGTTCAGCAAAGCAAATATTTCCCAAGTTGTCTTTACAAAGGAGTATTGAACTCCAGCAGGTGCACTGTCCTTTATTTACGTACATAAATGCATATGTTGGAATATAGTCATGAATAATGTGAAGCAAAGCCTTTTACACTGTTATCTGTATGCACTAGTTTGGTTTGTGAAGCCGTTTCAGAGGTGCAAATGATTGACAATACATGAAAATAGTAAGCTGTGTGATGCATATGTATATATGTTTCAGGGACAGGTCCTTTGAATGCATGTTTAACATTTCAGATGTGTTTTATTAGCAAAGTGGTTCATGTGCCTGTTCTTTAGTGGGTGGGGAGAGCGAAGAGAAGTTACTGTTATGTTACAAACTAGAATGGACTGTTCTTTTGGGCGGAGCGCAGTTGAGTTACTAATGTGTTACATACAAGGACATGTTGCCCTTACTACTCTCCTTGTTTTGCATCCTGCCTATTAGTATTTCACTTGTCATATGTGTTTTTCCACTGGGTACTGCTGACTGCCTACCTTAACTGTTTTATTTGGTAGCAGTTACTTTGTAGTTATGTGTATTAATCATTCTGTTGTGTTTTAGGACCGAAAATGTCATCGAGGCGCAGAACCCCCCCCCCCCCCTTTATTGAGGCAGAAAACACAATCCTAGTGGATGCGCTCTGTCAACATGGGGCTTTTCTCCTTGGAAGGGGTCGTCCCAGTATGCCAGAGGGGCTGAGAATATGGCAGCAAATTGTTGCTAACATAAATGCAGTGGGCGGCCACAGCCGTACTTATGAACAGGTGTGCCACAGAGCTACTGACATGCGGAAGCGTGCAGCTGCTGTTGCCTGAGACCAGAGGGTAACCGGGGGTGGGCCTGCTATAGAACTACCTTTCACTCCCAATGAGGAATTCCTAGTGAATCTTCTGCAACAGGACAACTTATAGCATAGTGGCCCACAATATGTAATTGATGTGGGTACACCTCCTCCTCAGTCCCAGGAAGAGCTTCCAGGTGGCCCTTTATTATATGATCATTTCAGTACTGTTGTATAGTAAAACAATTGAAGTAAAATTTGCTTCTGTGTCATATGTGTTTTGTTGTGGGGGAATTGAATATTCGTACAGTGATAAGCTCATTTTGTAGTTGTCAGCCACATTCATGTTGAAGTAACATGTCATGCTGATTTAGAGTACATTTAGTACGTCCTGTCTTACTGTTAAATGTGATGATGTTGGCCTTGCCTCTTGCTTAACTTATTTCAAAAACGTCCATAATCCAGCAGTGTAGGCCTCCTGCAGATGGTAAGACAAGTCAAGTTTTTTTCAGTACTCCAGATCAATTTCTAGAAATGTAATGTGTCATTTTAGGCCTGTTGTTTGTATTGCTGTACTGTCTGTAATAGTGTTAGCACTGTTAGTTGTTTAGCATATATTGCACCATAGTAGTGCAGGTTTTAATGCATGCCTGTGTTTTTCCCTTTTTATCACAAGTGATCTGGAAGTGGGGGCCTTGTGCCACCTGATGTCAGTATGTCATCAGACACTGATGATGATGGTGGTGGAACTGAGGCACAGCTGGGGGATGCAGAGGTTGAATCTGACATAGAGATCGACATCCGGCCACCCTCTTCTTTTTTTCCCCCCGGACACCGCCAGTAGGCACATGCCTACCCATTCCACTGATCCCACAGATATAGGACAGGTGGAGGGTGATGACATTGAGCAGGGAAGTGTGGCTACTGCAGCTTCAGTACTTGTTGAGTCTGGCTGTAGACAAAGCATTGGCAAGGTGCCATGCAGGAGGAGTTTATAGGGGTACTCGGAGGGGGCCTGCTGTCCCTCCTCCACCTGCTGCAGTGTCTCTTTCCATGTCACTCAACATATGTTTAGGGCCATCATGGAGGCACAGGCATGTTCAGAAAATCGCTCCAGACAAAAGGCTCAGGGTTGTGGTTGTGGCACAATCTGATATTCGTAACTGCCTCCATTGTGTTGCTAATTCCCTGGATTGGATGAATGACACTTGGGAATGAGGGGTGTATGTGACTGACTGGGGAGTGTCTGTCATGGAGCGAGCACTATCTATGATGGAACATCTGGAAAGGGAATGGTGTCTTCGTGGGCGTAGGTCAGCCACAACTTGTGCTCATAGCTAATGCGGCCATTTCCGATCATGCTCCCATAGTGGCAATACTTCCACTGGTCCATCTGTGAGTGTGCTGTACACACCCAGACATGGCAGACAATGGGGTCTGGGTCCTGGGTTTTCCCATGAAGGGACAGGCATTGGTCATGCTCAGATAGCAGCACTCCATTTGAATTTTGGCATGGAGGTTCCAATGCAACTCCTGGCAGAGCCAGTTCTCATGGTGGGGGGTGACGACAGTGAACTGCCAGCTCTACCATACACAGCCCACACCTGTTGACATACGAAGAGGTAGTGCTACCAATGAGCTTGGGTGTGCTCATACAGACTCTCACACACCACTTTCACATGGAGGACTCCTAGACACACACACACACACACACACACACACACACACACACACACACACACACACACACACACACACACACAGCCTGCCTGCTTCCCTTTCTGCCTCACACACACTCACCAACTTTTTTTGTCAGCCTAGCCCTAGCACCCTGTGCAAATGATGGTAACTGTGCCATATCCCTGTTTTCTCTCTCTTTATTCAGGGATACAAAAGCTTTGTGTCTGATGCCCGGGGTACATAGCTTCATTAGTGCCTAGTATGTCTGCATTTGTGTTGTTGAATTGATAATTTATACCTCTCCATTTTATTTGCCTTGCCAAATGATGCAGTGGATAGCATCATCATGATGGTACTTCCTAATGTATTCTATAAGGGTTGTGAATTCCGGAACTGCGATATGTGTCATTACTTTATAACCTTTCTCTTTAATGTTTTCCCGTGCATATGATGCACATCATAAGACACGCCATCACATTCAGATCTCAGGATTGTATGACAGCATTGTACTCAACCTCATCAGAACAATAATATAGGATAATGCTTTCTTTTGCAGAAACCTAACCAGACATATGCAGCAGCTGGACAGACTACATGGCTTCCCCATCAAGATAACATGGGGCCTACTAACCATGACATGATGTATGTGGGTCGATTAAAAGATGTGTGACTGTCATCTGTCTGATATTGCATTAGATTGTAACTGTTATTCTAAACCTATTACTTTAGGTTTAAGCACATGGGCTTCAGGCCAGTTGTCTTACATTGAGGGTTTGTAGTCTAAACTCTGGTGGGTGGAGAGGGTAGCCTCTGCCCTTCTGAGCTGGGAATGGGAATTGCTGGTTGAGTGTTTATTGTGGCTGTTGTTCTAAGTCTCTTTGTCATGGTTTAAACTTGGCCTCTAAACCAGTTATTTTACAGTAGGAAGGTTTGTGGTGTAGACTCTTGTGGCAAGGGAGGATAGTCTATACCCTTCTAAGCTGGGAATTGCTGGTTGAAGGATTATTGTGTCTCATTATTCTGAAAGTGTCTTAGTTCTAGTTTAAGCATTTGGGTTCCAAACCACTTATTTCACACTAGGAACGTTTGTCTATAGTCTTTTGGGAGTTTTCTATTGAATTATTGCTTTATTTAAACTTTTTTTTGTTCTGTTGTGATTGAGATTTTCTGCACTTTGGATCTCTAGTACTTCTGCATTTTATAGCATAGGCTTGATTCAGGCTTGCTGAATCTAGACTGTTTGGTGTCATTGGATATCTAAAACCAGCCCTCTTACATTGAGAAGGCCTCCCTGCACCTTTCTGGCAGAACTGTGCAGCCAGTAACCCATCTGACTTTGGGATTGCTGGAATAAGGCTCACTGTTGGCCTTTCCCTTTGTTTACTTGTTTAAATTAGTTTGCTTGTATTCTAGCATTGTGTTTGGAGGTGTATGCACTCTTTTTACCTTAACTGCTTAGAGCTTGCACTGCTGGCCGCCGAGCAATTCAGTTATGCATTGTGAAACATTGTCACATTTTATAACCCTAGCCCTCCATACAATAGACATATTTTGTTAGTCTTGCACCAAAACCAGCTCCATCTAGCTTACTTCCCACTAGTTACTGTAGTAGATAACTTCTGTAATGGACGGACAGTTTCCCACTATTTCTCCAGGCATCCTGAGGCAACATAGCAATAGCCCCATGTATACTGACAACCAGCTACTGCTAAAACTAATACAACATGTGAGGTCTGTGTCTATAATATGAATTTGGAATAACTTCTTTCACTTAAACCAGGTATCAAACACATTGTCAGCACACACAATTCACCTCTTGCACATAAGCTCACAAGCACATAAGCTCATGTACAAGGAGGTACTTGCTAGAAACCTAACTATAGATCAGAGACCTCCCAAGCTCAGACCTACTGCACACAGTGCAGACCCAAAATAATCCACTACACATAATAATACACACACCAGTGTCTCAGCCAATTATCCTCTCAGGCAAAACACCTTAAAACCGACTCCATAGTGAGCCAAACATGTCCCCCTCACCAGGCTGAGCAAAGAGAAGGTTACAGTCAGCTGCCTGTCAGAAGCCAGAGTCCGTCAGCTCACACACAAAGAAGTACTGTTACAACTGTGTCATAGTCCATGTTGCGGTGAATGACTGGAGACATACATCACTGTACTTTATGAAGGTGCTTGCCTCCCCATAGTGGTCTTTTTAGACAGTGTCAGAGCAACTAAAGTCCCAACGTAAGTAGTGTAAATCAGAAACTGCACTCACTGGAAGACCTCCTTACTTGGAAGATGCCCATGTAAGTGCAATCACACATACATGGTTCAAGGCCACAGAGAGCACCCTAACCATAGAAGGGTACAATGCCTTTCACACATTACACATCAAAATGAGCATGACAGAACCGAAGGTGGAAGTGTATACATCTTAATTAAAGACAAATATACTGCAGGACTGGTCAGAGAGTACTCCAAGTCCAACTACCAGTGCCACTCTGCCTACTTGGACCCAATTGAGTCACTCACTAGATAGGCAAACACCTTGGCCATGTGTGACTTCAGCTATCTTTCCATCAATTTGGATTCATATATATGCACAAATACACACTCACTCTAAGGTTCCTGGACTTTAGTACACATGCTATGTAACAGATGGTCTGCACCCCCACAATGGGCTTGAACGTCATAGACTTAGTACTGATCAACATAGTGGTTCTGTGCACTAATCACTGTGTGTTGGCCCCCTTGGTCAGGTCAAATCACAGTTCGGTGTCGTTCACATTCTCAGTCATACCTGACACCCCAACAATAGCAGAAAGGATGAAACATTTATCCAAAGCAAACTATAGGTTCTGAACCGATGCCATAAAGAGCTATAAATCCCCTGCTACCACTGTCAACAATGATTACTATACAGACGTGTACACAGATGGTCTCTATAAAAAGCTATGCAAATGCATAGAGTCAGCTGAATGTGAGCGGATCAAAACAAGTTCCTCACAGAAAACAAGCTACCCCGGTAGGCCTCAAGCATACATAGGTTATACACCAAGTGGAAGAAAGTAATGTCCAAGAACAAGAGGGAACCGAGTTAGCAGAGGAAGGGCACCCTCCACAACTTGAACAAGGAAATTGGCTATCTTGAAAAGTGCTTTAAAGCCACGTAAAAGCCTAAAGTAGCATTCCTAGCTAAAGATAATCAGGAGGCATTCTTTAGCTACGCCAGAAATCTAAAAGTGAAGGCCCAGATGTTCATCGTGTTACAGTGCTGCAGTCATTACTCTTGGGTTATCCTGCCGTCAGGCGGTCCCACAGTCGGCCAGAGTTCCAAAGTCTTGGTCCGGCGTCGGTTGCTGTTGCTTCTTCCCTGACATCAGTGCGCCAGGGTTATATAAGATGCATCTGACGCCATTTTGTTCAGTCTTTCTTGCCACGCGGTGCCCGAAGCAGAAGCAGTTCGCAAGTGCCGGTCGGCTGACTCCTGAGATTTTCGAAGTCGAATTTCAGATCCAAAGTCTTCAATAAAGCTAAGTACCCCATTGGGGAAACTTTTTTCTTGCCTCAGACCGATGTCAGAAAAAGTTGTTAATTGTATTTCTTGTGGGAAGCAAATACCTCATAAGGACTTCCAGTCTTACTGTATTCCATGCCTAGGCCCTCATCACGGCGTCACTAGTTGTCGGTTTTGTGCTAGATTTAACAAACGCACTATAAAAAAAGTTTTGATTTTGCTTTGCGCTACTTTGCCTGAAGGTTCAATTATACCATACCGTCGGATCAACCGACAACCTCAATACCGAAAAAAAGCAAAGACAAGGATAAAGACAGGCATCCGAGATCCAAAACCGACGAAACCTCTTATGGGCCAGTCGCCGGTTCTCAGTGAAGTGCTTTCACAGCCCCTGACACCCGCTACCTCAGAGCCGCAGGCCGCTTCCGACTTCCACGTGGAGACAACTAGGCCTCTGGAAACTCAAGGTATTGGGCCTACGGAAACTAATCCCTCAGATCGGTCCGGAGCCGCTGAGCAGGCATCGGCTTCTGAGGGTGTTTTCATACCTTCACAACTTACCATTAAAACAACAGCCAAGACAAAGGTACCATTAAAGACAAAGAAACAAGTACAGCATTCTCCTGGACAGTCCTCCATGCCTAAGAAACAGATGCTTAAAATGGCCGAAGACCTCATTACTCTAATCAGGGGTTCCCATCCCGCTCCTGAGAAAAGGCCTAGGCAGGATACAGACTATGATTCCTCTGATCAGGTTTCCATTTCCTCTGATTCCTCTTCAGACCAGGGATACTCCCCCCCCCCCCCCCCATGAGGACTCTGATGCTGAAGAATTTATCCCTTCAGCCTCTCCTCCTGAGGATTATTCTTTTGGGGAAACTTTACATACCATGAGGGAGCATTTCCATTGGGAAAGTCAGGATTACTCAGAATCCAAGAAAAAAGGCTCAGGGATTTCCTTTTATTGCCTCAGCACAGGCCGCTGGCTATTCCGCCTGTGCTAGACATTGTGGATGATGTGTTCTCTGAATCCAGCTTATCTCCTGATTCTTTGCCCCCTGCTCCAGCCAAGCCAGGCAGGTACCATAGAGTCCCTGACTCTCACAAGTTTCTTTACAAAAACCCTTCTGCTGATCCAGAAACTATTTCCCAGGGACCAAAAGGGGTTAAGGCTTCCATTGCAAAAAATCCAGTACCCTCTGATAGAGATTCCAGAGCTTTGGATAGATAGGGGAAGAAAGTATACACTTCTGCAACCTTAGCAGTAAGAGCTTTAAATTGCCAGTTTCACATGCTTAAGTACCAACAATATTTAATGGCTCAGTTAAAACAGAAAAAGCTTGCAAGCTCAGAAGCTCCTGATTGTAAAGAAATGCAGGATGTATTGCATGCAGTTGAACAGGTGGGAAAACATACTCTGCAATGTGGTTTTGATTCTTTAGAGGCCTCTTGTAAAGCCGCAGTTACAGGTTCTGTGATTCGAAGACATGCTTGGTTAAAAGAACAGAGTTTACCTGATCATTTTAAGGCAAAATTATTGGATGCTCCTTTACTGCATGATACCTTGTTTGGTGTTAAGGCAGAAGAGGTGTTAAAGAAAATGGAGGATAAAGCTAAATCTATGCAAACAGTCAAGGGTTTCTTACAGGTACAGCCACCTCGGTTTAGCAGAAATTGGCCAACAAAGAATTGGTCCTTTCCAGTGTCAGACAGGCCACAGAGAGGCAAATACAGATGCCCAAGAGGCATATCTCAACCCCTAGGCTCAAACAGACAATGGCAGTGGGGCACCTCAACCCCAAAAGGAGGCGAGGACAAATCTCAACCTTACAGGAAACAGTCACAATGACTTTCCCCTTCCTGCGCCAAGCACGTCCCTTTTGGAAGCCCCCTTAGGGGGGAAAACTAGCACTTTTTTCTCAAAACTGGCAAGCAATCACCCAAGACAAATGGGTTCTGAATATTGTGTCTCAAGGTTACAGGTTCCACTTTCATACTTTACCAAGGCTAAAAAGAATGCCAGACCTGCCACAAAATCAATGGGCAGAGGCACAAAAACAAATTTCAGCCCTCATAGACATGAGAGCTATTCAAAAAGTACCAGAACAGGAACAAGGACAAGGATTTTACTCAATACTCTTCCTGGTCCCCAGAAAGGACAAGACCTGGAGGCCCATACTAGACCTTTCAATTCTCAATACTTGCCTGGATATTCCAAAATTCAAAATGTTGACATTACAGCAGCTTCTACCCATGCTGGGCAAGAAGGCTTGGCTTGTTACTCTGGACCTCAGAGGCATACCTGCATGTCCCTATCAGACAAAATTGCAGAAGATACCTCAGATTCAAAGCTGGTACAGTGCACTACCAATTCTCTGCACTGCCCTTTGGCTTATCTACTGCGCCCAGGGTCTTCACAAAGTGCCTGGCACCAGTAATTGCATTTTGCAGACAAAAAGGAATTCAAATATATCCATACCTGGACGACTGCCTCATTCAAGCAGAGACAAAGAACATTCTTCTACAGCATCTGGCGTTTGTAAAAAGGTTGCTAATTTCTTTAGGGTACACAGTAAACGAAAGGAAATCAAAACTAGTGCCCTCACAACAGATTATATTCCTGTGTGCCAGCTTAAATACAAAGGCCCAGATGGCTTACCTCACGCTAGACAAACAAGTTCTACTAATTCAATATTTTCAATTACTGGCAAAAAAGTCCCATCTCCCTGCAAGAAAAATTCTGCAGGCCCTGGGATTCATGGCATCCTGCATTCTACTAATACCATATGCCAGACTGCATATGAGGAAATTGCAATGGTACCTAAAAAGTGTTTGGACTCAACACTCTCACAGTTTAGAAGCAGTAATACCAATGATACCCTGCCTACAACAGGAGTTTCGATGGTGAGCACAGGCATGGCACCTAAACAAGGGTCAGCCTTTTACCCAACCAACAGCCAGGCAAACTCTAACAACAGATGCTTCGGATTATGCCTGGGGAGCACACATGGCAGGAAAATGCATTCAGGGCAAGTGGACCACAGACCATATGCATCTTCACATCAATCAAAAAGAGATGTTGGCTGTTCAAAATGCCCTAACAGCTTTCAAGGACCTTCTGCATCCAGGACAATTACTACTAAAGACAGACAACACCACAGTAATGTGGTACATAAACAAGCAAGGGGGCACTCATTCTTATCCCCTGTGTAGCAAGCCATGAGCTTGTGGAACACAGCTCTAATGCATCAAGTTCACCTGCAAGCACAATTCCTGCCAGGAAAGAAAAATACTCTGGCAGACGATCTAAGCAGAAATATCATGGACCCTCACGAATGGAAGTTGAATCCACAAATCTTCAGCATGGTAACGCAAAAATGGGGCTGCCCAGACATAGATCTGTTTGCCTCCCCACTATATTGCCAACTACAAAAATTCTGCACAAGGACTTATCACAAGCAAGCATGGAAAGTGGACGCTCTCCTGTTCAGCTGGAAAAACCTAAAAGTTTATGCCTTCCCGCCACTGCCTCTCCTTTCAAAGGTACTCCTAAAAGCCAGACAAGAAAAACCACAGATGATACTGATTGCTCCAGACTGGCCACGCCAGCACTGGTACCCTATCTTAAGGAACTTGGCTCAAGGACCACCATGGATTTTGCCTCAAATTCCACACCTTCTGACTACTCAACAAAACAATCGGATCCTGCATTGTCAGCTCAAAACCCTAAACCTAGCTGCATGGCATATACATTAGCCAAACAGGCAACACCTCTCTCTAAAGCTGATATGGATGTCATTTTGGAGGCCAGGAGGCCTAGCACCAGGAAAGCTTACTCAGAAAAATGGAAGAGATTATGCGCCTGGAACCAGGCTCAAAACCTTGACCCTCTTGTTCCAAACATTCCTCAGATTTTACAATACTTAACTGAGATGCTGGACAGAGGCCTATCCTTCTCATCAATTAAGATCCACACCTCTGCCATTTCGGCACATTACAACACGGATCCTCCTTTATTCTCTCATCCCTTGCTAAAGCAGTACCTCAGAGGGGCTAAAAACATAAGACCGCCCCAGAGAGCACCAACACCGACTTGGGACCTCAATTTCGTTTTGGAAAAACTGACCCTGCCACCTTTTGAGCCAGCCAATACAGCCAATCTAAAATGTTTATCATGGAAAACAGCTCTGCTCCTGGCAGTAACTTCAGCACAAAGAGTCTCAGAGCTACAGGCATTAATGGCAGTGGAACTTTTTATAATTTTTCATCAGGACAGGGTTTCTTTAAGGACAAACCCTACCTTTATGCCAAAGGTGATATCTAGTGTGGCTCTCAACCAAACCATCCATTTTCCAACTTTTTATCCAAACCCCTAGAATAAAGGGGAGAAACTTCTGCATTCTTTGGACATACACAGACAGCTACACTTCTACTTGGACAAAACAAAAGCTTTCAGGAAAACTGAGCAACTGTTTGTAGCATATGCTGCAGGATCACAGGGCAAGGCTATCTCAAAGCAGACTATATCCAAATGGATAGGACACTGTATTTCTCACTGCTACACACAGCATGGAAAATCAGTCCCAAATACCATTAGGCCACATTCCACCAGGGCAACAGCCACTTCAACAGCCTTTCTCAGAGGGGTACCTACCAAGGAAATTTTGGAGGCTGAAACTTGGAGTTCAGTGCACACCTTTACCAGGCATTACCACCTGCCTCTTTACTCTAAATCCAGAGCAGGATTTGCCACTGCAGTTCTGCAGGGCCTCATAGCCAATCCTAACTCTTTATAGACCAGCCACCCAACCTTAGCTTTGGGATTCTACCCAAGTGTAATGACTGCAGGAGTGTAACACGATGACCACAGTACAGTTTTGTACCTAGCATAAATGTAGATGTTCGAGTGTTCACACTGCTGCAGTCCAGGTTACCCTCCCTCCATCCCCTCTGAACTAGCTGGACTTATCTATACCTTTCTATTCTATACAACCTTTGTGGTGTATTTGCTTGTAACTGAAGGTATTGTTTTTATTTTATATGTATATTTTTTATTAGCAATATGTATTGCCTACCTGTTGGGGGCACCTGATATCTGGGGTCAGAAAAACTGAAGAAAATGCCGTCGGATGCATCTTATATACCCCTGGTGCACTGACGTCAGGGAAGAAGCAACAGCAACCGACGCCGGACCAAGACTTTGGAACTCTGGCGACTGCGGGACCGCCTGACTGCAGAATAACCCAAGTGTAATGACTGCAGCAGTGTGAACACACGAACATCTACATTTATGGTAGGTACAAAACTGTACTTTTTGTGCCGAACTACTAGTAAATGGTACCACTCATACTGACCCTGAGGACATCGCCAACCTGCTACCAGGCAGTTTGGTGCCAATTTCACCCCCCCCCCCACATCCCCACCAGACATACCCCAAAGCATACCTGTCACCACTCCTGTACCTAGTAACCTCCTATGAAACTAAGGTGACATCTGCCTGGGATCCAGGCCACTGTCTGTTCCTGCCCTTTTGTGATGGTTGTATATGCAATAATCTGATATAGCTGATTACATCAGCATAGTCTGTTCAGCATATAGTGATGTGTCCCACATGCTGGTGTATAAGGATCTCCGTAATGTCAAGTAACATCGGTCTCTCACACAGACACACACACTCACAGTTCACTGCAATGAGAACAGAACCCCTAACTATCCAAGTACACAGACTACAGAACACAGTACTGTACACAAGCGCCACAGCATAAGTCTGACTTTTACATGTCTGCAAGTCAACTTATAATGAATGGCATCAGCAGGCCATGTGGGGGACGAGGTGGTGAGGGCTGCAGGAAATGGATGTGTAGGCTTCTGCAAGTATGAAAAGACTAGCAATCCATGCCATTGAAGAAGTAACTGTAGGATAGCACATCTACTCTGCTGAATAGAGATACACACACACACACACACACACACACACACACACACACTTGAGTGCAGTGAGAACAGGACCCTTACTTATTGAAGTATACAGACTGTAGAACTTGGTACTTTACGCAAGCTCCATGGCAGAAGTCTGAGTTTAACATGGCTGTAGGTGAACTTATGGTAGATGACATCAGCAGGCCATGTGGGGGACAAGAGGTTGTAAGGCCTGCATAGGCACACAGATTCATAGGTACATATGAGACCAGTAGCCTAACTGTAGTGTGTGTCCTAGCTGTGTAGAAGCCTGGCTGTGTAAAAACACAATTACCCTTATTGAGCATAGTTGGATGTTTGAGTTTAGCAGAACAAGGTTGTCAGCACCACCGACTGACCTTGCCCGTGAGGGAGCAGACATTATATATTATACTTTGTAGTGTGGTTGATATATGTGTGTAAAAAATACTGAGCCCCCAGGGTTGTATTGCTTGAGGGAGGGGGTGGACAACGTATGTATGTATTGTGAATATATGATATATACTAAGCATGCGCCCTGAAACACTAATAATGCGTATAGAAGATGAGCTGAATTAGGACAGTCACCTCCAGAGAGAGAGGTGACAACAATGTAATAATCATGTTGTATAGCCAGTTGCACTGAATCAAATGTGCAATATGGAGAGCTATGTATGGGGAGATTTATTTTTTGGGACAGGTGCCGTGCCCTTTTTTGGAGATAGAGGAATGTTTGGGAAGGGATGTGGGTATGTCTGTGGCAGCTAAGTTGGCAAGATGAGGTAGCAATTGCTAACAGACAAGGACATACAAGACATGACACAGGGATGGTGAAGAACACAAGAGGTGGATATGAACACCATGGTTGTGGTAAAGGTGTGGACCTCACAAAACCTATGGACGTCAAGCTGGGTGACAGTGAGAATAGAGTCTTCTGCCAAGTCGACTGTCGTCACTGTCACCTCACTTCTTCAGTGACTGCATTTCCTTTTGTAATTAGTACAGTGATGGAGAGCAGTGTCTCCATCTGGCGTAGGCATGCACCCACAGTGTGGCACACAATCCTGCTCACCATCCCAGGCCGTTGTTCTCGGGTGATAGTCACTCCCTATGCTCTTGCTCCCTGAGGGAACCACAGGCCTCCAGGGCAGAAGTACATGAGGGACCAGGTAGTGCAGGAGTTGCATAAGGGGTGCTACCAGGTTGCAGAACAGATGTGCAGGGCTTGGTGCCATAGCCAGTGGAGTGGGGGCAGGTGGATCCCATTGGCAGGCCTACCCTTCTGTGCTGTGGTGGGGGGGATAAAAAAGTAAAAGCAACCCAACAAGCAAAAGAGAAAATAAGGGCTGGGGTGACAGATTGCACAAATTGTCTTATTTGCTTGTTTAGGCTGTGGAGGGTGATCTTCCAGTTCTGGGTTCTCACTTTTTTATTTGTAGACAGCAGCTTCTTTTCCATACTGTGTAACCTAGTAATGACAGATGTGTGTCTGTCCTGAGCAAGATAAGTGTCCCACAGACTGCTGTAAAAGGCTTGCTGTAATGTCCAGCAACAGCTCAAGCACTCTCTCTATCTCACGCACACGCACGCACACACACACACACACACACACACACACACACACACACACACACACACCAACCAACCTCCCTCCCTCCCCATTTTGACTGCAGTGAAATTAGAACCCCTACCTAAGTACACACACTGCAGAACACAGGAATTAATACAAGCGCTATGACACAAGTCTGATTTTGACAAGACTGCAGGTGAACTTAAAGTAGATGAAATCAGCAGGCCATGTGGGAGACAGGAGGTTTAGAGACCTGTATGAAATAGATGTATAGGTTTGTGCAAGTCTCAGAAAACTGGCAAGCCATGCCATTGGAGAAGTAACAGTGAGATGCACACTTCTGCATTTCTGTGTAGGTGCACGCATACCCCCCACCCCCACACCCAGTTGACTGCACTGAGAATAGAACTTCTGCCTAAGTACACAGTCTGCAGAACACAGTACTTAATGCATGAGCCACTGCACATCTGATTTTAACAGGACTGTTGGTGAACTTATAGTAGATGACATCAGCAGGCCTTGTTGGAGATGAGAGGTTGTGAGGCCTGCATAAGCACATTGCTTCATAGTGTCATCTGAGGCTAGTAGCCTAATAGCAGTAGGCTGTTTAGAAGCCTAGCTGTGTAACAGCACAAGTACACTTATTGAACATACGTGGCTGATTGAGTATTTCAGAGCAAGGCTGTGAGCACCACTACATGGCACTGTCCATGAGTGAGCACCCAACATTATATGTAACACTTTGTATTGTGGTTTGATAATGTGTGGAAAAAGTAGTGAGACCACAGGGTTGTACTGCTTATTTGAGGGGGGGGGGGTGGATGTATTGTAAATATATGACATGTATTTGTATTGTGCCCTTAGTTTGCAGTGCTGCCACTTGTAGTTTTATGTCATACAGAGAAACTAGACAATAAATACCAATAATAAAATACCATATGTGCAGTTCCATAGAGTAACGAGCATTGAATTTATACTATGCTTAACTAACTGTACATGCATGCGAGATGGGCCTCTCTGCATGTAGGGAAGCAGTGCACAAACACGAACCGCATTGCTGATGTTTCACAGTGCTAATGTTCCCCAGTCCTGTCTGTACTCCAAGCTGGCTTTTGAGAATGTGTAAGAGCATTAATTGAATGTATGTTTTCTATTTTTGGGTGTCTGCTTTCTAGGCAGTTTGTTTTTCCCTGTTTCTGCAATTTTGCAGTTTATGCAAACAGTATCAGCTTAGCCAGACTGTTTTTTGGGATGCAGCACATTGCGCAAATGTGGAATTAAAAGAAGACAAAGAAGAAAAGATATTAAAACTAAGAGGCACATAGGCAAAATCTGTAAAAGCACAATAAAAATTGATAGTGCACATCACAAATCTTTACATATGTCAGGAGTGGAACTCTCGCACCAATACAGCTTCAAAAAACAGGAGGGATGCCATAGTCATCTTTCTGCGTGGCAGACCACCAACAAAACATGACCAAAATGTAGAAAAGAATGCCACATAGACTGGAATAGGTTCATGGGTTCATCGGTTGGTACTAGGCTATCGGCCCTAGGGCCTATACAAGCCAAGCCATAACAATTCCCTGGCTATTTCTTCCCACACTGTTTACTTCCCTGGACCCCTGTCTAGCAGGGTGACTGACATGATCCCCGGGGTGAATTTCCTTTCTCCCATCCAATCATCAAGGTTCCCTTTGAAGAGGGCCAAAGAGGCACTCTGTTTGACATGTATGGGCAGTTTATTCCAGAGTCTGAGGAGTCTCTGGGTCAGGAATCTATCCCGCCAGCATGTTTTGTTTACTTTGATGACAAGGTTTAGATTCCTGGAGCGTGTTGCTCTGAGGGATTGGGATTTCTTTAAGTGTAGCATGTCCAACAGCTCTGGGTTTGACATGGCCTTGTATGTTAAGCAGAGATCGCCTCTGAGTAGAAGATATGCGACAGAGTATAGCTGGAGTTTTTTAAGGCGGTCAGCATAGGGCATCTGCTTTAGGCCTGTGATTCTTTTAGTGAGGTATTTCTGCGGCCTTTCCAGTTGTTGCAGATGTCTTGAGAGGTACATACCAAATGGGGCGTTGTATTCTATAATGGGTCTAATGAGGGATGAGTACAGTGGGACAATGACCTCCTTTTTCTCTGGATGAAAAGCCCTTAGTGATGAGGTGTGCCACATAGAACGATTTCCTGACTGTTGTGGCGATGTGGTTATTGAAGGTGAGACCACTGTCCATCTGTGTCCATAAGTCTCTTATCACACTTTCCGTGTTCAGTGCATGCCACCTATGTGGCAATTCATGGGTACATGTTTTTTCCCAAAGGGGATAACTGTGCATTTCTTGGTATTGAGCTTGAGCCCATGGCTTTGGCACCAAGCATCTGTTTCTGTAAGGCCCTTTTGTAGAGTATTGACATAATTTGGGGATTCAGTAATGGCTCCCAGTTTGCAGTCATCTGCGAACTTTGTTAGCCAGAGTTCCCTTAGTGTTGGCCTGTACTTCAGAGAAGTAGATGCCAAACAAGAGAGGTCCCAGGACTGAACCCTGAGGTACTCCACTTGTCTGGAGCTGGATTTGGAATCAGCTACTTTTACAGTGTGGGTTCTTTCAATAAGCAAGTTGGTAACCCATTGAGTGACATAGGGATTAATGCCCAGCTTAGTAAGTTTATCTATGATTCCAGAGTGGATGATGGTGTCAAAGGCCTTGGCGAGGTCCAGATAGGCTGTGTGGACTGTCTTACCCTCATCCACGGCTCTGGAGACTGATTCAAAGAAGTCAGTCAGGTTCCGGAGGCAAGATCGGCCCTTCACAAACCCAAACTGGGTGGGGTCCAGTGTTTTAAGGATGCCAATGTCTTTAACAAGTTCCATGATAATGTGTTCCAAGGCCTTGCAGATCAGGCTCGTCAGACTGATGGGGTGGTAGTTCTTGGGATCCCAGGTGGATCCCCCCTTGTGGAGTAGGATAACTGTAGCTGTGCGCCACTCAGTGGGCATATGAAGCCTGAGGTGAGGGTATGATTAAACATGGCACTTAGGTGATGTGCCAGTTCATTTTGTAGTTCATGTAGTACACAGCCCGGGATGTCATCTGGTCCCATGGATGCTGCATTCTTAGCTTTGGAAAGTGCATTTTTTAATTTGTGTGGCCGTTATTACCGGAATTTGGCAATCTTCCCGTATTGAGGTGGGCTGTTTAGGGGGTGAGAGGGGGGTGAAGTTGGCACTGAATCGATCTGCCAGGATATTGGCAATATCCTTGGGATCAGTATATTTAATGCCATTCTGTTGTAGCTCAGAGCAGATCTGAGCATTGCCTTTTAGATTCTTGACATAGTTATAGAATGCCTTGTGGTTGTCTTTGGAATCTTTGACAATTTTATTTTCGTAACTAGCTTTGGAGGATTTTATGAGGGATCTCGGCTTCTTACTGAGGCTGGTAAGGGAGTTTTTTGCATCCTGGGATTTTCCTAATTTCTGCAATAGAATCCCCAAATGAATCCAAGACTTTATTTTATAAAACACAGTAAGCACTTTCATTTGGTAGATATCACCAAACTTCTTCAGGCAAAGTAACAAAGCAAATGCAGTCATATTTATAGTAAACACACCGTACCTAACAATGAATTAACACCAATTAATTGTAACCACTAAAAACTACATACATTAAGAAATATTCAACTTACAAATCAATACATACATAAATACACATTTGAAAAAAAACCACACAATTCTCTACATATCACATACAAAAAATATATATAAAAATACAACCATATTCTAAATTTTAAATAAATCCATACTTTTCTGAATAAATACCATGATGTTTGTACCAAATAGCAGAAAAACCTCATCTATCAAAGACTTGATTTTAATTTACTGTAAATAGACACAACATCATTGAAACCTGGTGGCAAGTAAGCATTAAGAAATTCCTGCTACCAGGTTTCTTTCTCTTGAGGAACAGCTTCCAAGGACCCCTTCTGTCCCCACATTTTACTTGCTGTAACACCACAAATTTAAAAGAATGGTCAGAGAAAGCCTGTATATGTTTAAATAAAGCATGTTTTCATCATCTTGACGTATATCATACCCATGCTCGTAGATACACTGTGCCAAAGTATGTTGTGTCTTGCCTATATAAAAGGCATGACACCTATTACAGACAGCAGTATAAACTACTGCATGAGTATAACAACTACATTTTCCTTTAATAAAAATCTTCTTATTTAAAATAAGACTAGATGCTGGTAAAATATGCTTACATTGGTGGCACATACCACAATGTGCCATCCTGCCATCACCACCCATATTAGAGTCTTGTTCCAGCAGACCTTTAATATTCGTACCCTTCCTAAACACAAATTTAGGGTACCTACCGAAAGTCTCAGCCATCGATGGTTCACTCAAAAGAATGTGCCAATTATTAATAACAATATCCTGCACAATATGACTTTAATTGGAAAAGGTAGAAACAAAGGGACACAAAGGCATACCCCAGGGACAGGACCCATTGTCATCTGTTATATTCCTGTGGGACACGGAAGTATTATTACTCACTAAAAAGATATTAAAAATTGAAGGCCCATTACTGAGAATATTATTATTAGAGGGTAACTCCCCATTATTATTCAAAATTGGCACATAAAACCCATTAAGACATTTATTTACCACTTCTTGCTTAATATTAAGTATCAAACTATAGGGATATCCCCTATCCAAAATCATTTGACACATAGTATCACACTCCTGTAAAAAATCCCCATAGTTTGAAACCAAATGGACCACTCTTACTAATTGGTCCATAACTATACCCCGTTTAATATGCAAGGGATGACTACTTGTAAAATGTAAAATACTGTTAGAAAAGGTGGGCTTCCTAAATGTTGTAGCTTTCAACAGCCCATCCTCCAGTCTATGTATCATAACATCTAAATAGGGTATTTTATCCAAATTAACTTTGTGTAAACTTAAGAAAGTTAGTACTATTATTAATATAATCAATAAACTGTACTGTACTTTCAGATGGACCCTTCCAAGCTATAAACAAGTCATCCAAATAGTGTAAATATAAAGAAACATAAGCAAAGAATGGGGAGGTAAACAAATAACTTCTCTCCCACTCTTTGCTACACGAACAGTTCTTCATGAATGAAATGAAGTCATTCTTCACACAACCATACAAGCTGCATCAGAATGTACACTGCTATCAAGCCATCAGCTGTGATTTGTACATTTAATTCTCTTTACTATATTTGGACATTGGAGCAGTTAGTGATTACACAACCTGTCATAATTATGCTTACAAATATACAGCTCTGTCTTACCTTTCTGTTTTTGTTGGTCATTCATCACTTATCTAACACATGCAGTGTGCAAATTCTATGTCATTGGCCTTAACATGTGAGAGGATGTTAACTGGGAATAAAATGATATGGAGTTGCCAACAAATGAAGTCCAGGTTGGCTGGCACATACATGTATCTAATGTTCTTTTGGGGGTAGCACAGCTGAGTTACAGTAATGGCAGGAATAAGGGTACACTCCTCTTTTGGGACGGGGGAGCAAAGTTATGACACAAAGAAGTCTGAAATTTGCAACTGCAGTGTGTATCATCACTTTCTAACTTCTGCCTTTCATGATTTATCAGTACATAGGCAAGGTGCTAAACTGAGCCCATGCAGGGAACATCAGTATTCTTCAGAGATATGACTGTGTGAATTTTTCATGCCTGAGGCCTGCTAATTACTAAAGGACGAATGTAAGTAAACTAAGTGCCTAGTATCGCATGTTAAGGTACTTTCTGTACAAATTCACCACTGTTTACTTGCTTATAGGTTCATAAGTTCGTACTAGGCTATCTGCCCTAGGGCATTTATAAGCCTAGCCAGAGTGTGTGTGGCTTTCACCACCCCTTAGGATGAGAATACTACGCCCTTTTAGGGTTTAGTTTACTGTGCCTCTGTCTAGTAGTGACACAGAGATGACCCCCAGGGTAAACCTACGATCTCCCATCCACTCGTCAAGATTTCTCTTGAATAGAGTCAGTGAGGGGCTCTGCGTAACATGGATTGGGATTCTGTTCCAGAGTGTAGGGAGCCCCTGGGTTATGAATCTGTCCCTCCAGCACGTCCTATTTATTTCTGTGTTGAGGTTTAAGTCTCTTGCTCTCGTGGCTCTGGTGGATTTGGATTTACTGAGCATGTCCATTAATTCCGGATTGGACATGGCCTTGTACGTCAGGCACAGATCACCTCTGAGTAGGCGGTATGCGACTGAATAGAGCTGGAGTTTTTTCAGTCGGGCAGCATATGACATATGTTTAAGACCCTTTATCCTCTTGGTGAGGAACTTTTGGGGTCTTTCCAACTGCTGCAGGTGACGGGTAAGATACATCCCAAATGGGGCATTGTACTCAATCATTGGCCTGATAAGAGAAGAGTACAGGGGCACAATGACTTCTCTTGATCTAGATGTGAAACCCTTCATGATAAGGTGGGCAATATAGAAGGTATTCCTAACCACTTTGGCAATGTGAGTGTCAAATGAGAGGTTACTGTCAACCTGGGTCCCAAGGTCCCTGATTACCTCTTCCAGATTAATGGATTACCACCTATGTGGTAATTTGTGGGTACCTTGTTTTTCCCAAAGGGTATGACTATACATTTTTTGGCATTCAGCTTAAGGCCATGGCTCTGGCACTAATTATCCATTTCGATGAGGCCTCTCTGAAGGATGTTTGTGTCCGCTGGAGTATCAATTATGGCGCCCAGTTTGCAGTCATCTGCAAACTTTGTCAGCCACAATCCTCCTATGTTTACCTGTACCTCGGAAAAATAAATGCCGAACAAGAGGGGTCCCAGGACTGAGCCCTGTGGGACACCGCTTGTGACTGGCTTAGAGTCTGACATAGCTCCAGCAACTCTGACCCTGTGGGTTCTGTCCTTGAGCCAGTTTGCAACCCATCTTGTGACATATGGGTTTACATTTAAGCTGGTGAGTTTGTCTATGATGCCCGAGTGGGGTATTGTGTCAAAGGCTTTTGCAAGGTCAAGGTAGGCTGTGTGAACTGCCTTACCCTCATCAATGGCCTTAGTGACTGTTTCAAAAAAGTCGATCAAGTTCAAAAGGCAGGATCTGCCTTTGACAAAGCCAAATTGGGTAGGATCCAATGTCTGTAGGTCCCCAATGTCTTTGTTTATGAGTTCCATAATGATCCTCTCCATAGCTTTGCAGACCTGGCTCAAGCTTATGGGGCGGTAATTTCAGGGTCCGTAGAAGCACCGCCTTTGTGAAGTGGTACCATTGTCGCGACGCCACTCTTTGGGCACGATCCTGTAGTAAGGCTAAGATTAAACAGCAGCCTTATGTGTGGGTTTAGTTCCTCTTGAGTTCATGTAGCACACAGCCCGGGACACCGTCCGGTCCCATTGATGCTGTGTTTTTAGCTTTAGAGAGGGCTGCCTCACCTGGGCATCTGAGATATTAGGGAGGCTACACTCTGCTGGGATAGTTATTTCTCCTTTGGGGAGGGAGGAGAAATTTGCACTGAACCTGTCTGCCAGAGTGTTGGCAATGTCAGTGGGTTCAGTGTATTTTGTATCATTTTGGACTAACTCTGAGCATATCTGGGAGTTTCCACCCAGGTTTCTAACATAGCTAAAGAAGGCCTTGTGATTGTCTTTTGTGTCTTTTGCATTTTTCTCTCAAAGTTGGCCTTGGATGATTTTATGAGTGATCGTAGTTTTTGCTAGTACTGATCAGAGATGCCTTCCCTTTTAGGGATTTTGCTCTGTCATGTAGTAGCTTCCTCCTCCTGTTGTAGAGTTTGTTTATGGCTGGGGTCCACCAGATCGGCCTGCCTTTGGGGAATGGGTCTTGGTTTTATTTGGGATTGCATGATCCATGCATTCTTGAAGGTGCCCGTAGAAGGCATTTGCAAAGGATTCAGCAGTGTGGGTTGTGGTTTCCACTGGCCCAGGGGCCTTGAAGGATACCATTTCAGTCTTAAGAAGTGTGAAGTTGGCTTTTGAGAAGTTCTTCACTGTGGTCTTTGTGCAGGGGTGGCGGGATGTGGATTTCCAGTGAGATTAATTTATGGTCTGATCTTACCAAAGAGGGATATACTTCCGGTGTGGAGCATTTTGTCCCCATGTTTGTGATGATCAGGTCTAGTATATTGTCTCCTCTTGTGGGAATGGTGACCAGTTGTTCCATTGCATTTGAGTTTATGAATTCTAGGAACCTTTGGTCTAGGGTGTTGGGGCTTGAGTAATGTTCCCAGTCTATGTTTGGGTAGTTGAAGTCTCCCAATATGATGGTATTTGGAGAGACATTCATACTCTCTAGTGTCTTCAGGAAGGCCGTGTGGGGTTCCTGAGTTTGAGAGGGTGGTCTGTAGCATGCTACAAACTGTAAGGCAGTTTTGCCTATGGTTAGTTGCACCAGTTGTACCAAGTTAGGAAATACAAAGATATGACATAATATTATCAAAGAATACACTCTAGGTTCAGCCCAGCAGTTGACACACCTTTAGTTCAAGACTGACTTTGCCTGATGCAAGCAGTACATGTCCAATACATGGGGAGGTTAAGGTTGTGTGATTTGCCTAGCGTCAATTTTACTATATGTATGTGAGTAGGAGAAAGGTATTGGGTCCCTAGCTGTGCGTTGTCTTTTAGCCAAAGCAAGGGCATACTGAGCACACCTACATCTGCCACAGGGACAGCATCTGGGGGTTCCTCCTTTGAGTTCTCCTCTGACTGTGGCTGTGGTAACCTAGGCATTGGTGGGGGATGTGTCCCCCTTCCCCTTGCTGATCCTACTACAGCTGTTTCGACAGGATCAGATTGTGGAGCATAGCACATACTGTGAATGTCTGTGAACACGTGTGGATTATACTCCAGGGCCCCATCGGATATATCTAGGCACAAGAACTGTGACTTCAGAAGTCCAAACACATGCGCTATGATATTTCTAGTTTGAGCATGTGACTCATGGCATTTTTATGTGGGTGGGTGTGCACTTCTGACGGGTGTCATCAGTTACGGTTTCAGGGCATAGCCAACATCCCCAGTAAGTAGGCCCTGTAGGATGCTCCCCAGCAAAACATCTGGTACAGCTGTAGTGTGTGCCAGATATAGGAGTCATGATAACTGCAAGGGTTGCCAGCACACACATTCAAGAAACTTCCCTGGTCATTACACACGACTTGGCAATTGATGGACTGGTATCCCATGCGTTTAATGTAGATTCTACCTTGCTTACCAAGTGGTGTCTTAATGTGTACATGAGTGCAATCTGTGGCACCCAATACTCGCCAGAATGGTAGTCTTCTACACGGTAAAACAGTTCCATATTGCCGGCCCTCTCTCCAGAACTACGGAGGGGGGGGGGATATGTGCTTACTGGCGTGTATGAGCATAGCATCCAGAAATTGGTGGAGTATCCTGGAGGTTGATGCCTGTTACACACCCATCATGTCTCCAGTTGGTCTTTGAAGTACCAGTAGCTAATATTTGAAGTGCTACACATACGTTAGTTTCCACTGGGATGCGTTCCCCTTGGTTGGCTCTGTCTCTGAGTTGAGGGAGGCAGAGCTCACAGATGTCTTGTAATGTGTCCTTGTCTACCCTGTTCTACAATCTCCAGCTCATGTAGCAGCTGCAAAGTTACACTGGGCCTCAACACTCTTCTTCTCGGCCTAAGCCTGTTGTCAGCAGCAGCTTTGGCTTCAGCCTCTAGCTCATACAGATGTAGAATAGCTGCAGCAGCCCCTAGCATTGTGTCAGTTAAAATTTCCTTGTCTGTACTCCAGTGGTATTGAAGAACTGAGGAAAAAACAGGATTTAGGCTACATGGATACTTTCTACATTGTTGAACAGCTCCACCGTGTTGGATTGGTTGATTAACATGCAGTTCACCTGCTTATGCTATAACTAGCATCTGTTAAACTTGTTGCTTGATCATTAGTACGCTATTCGTACCTCTGCACTCCTCCGCATAAATAAGGTAAGCATAGGCAAAAATTGATATTTTCTCTGTTCTCATGATGTCCAGCAAACATGGACCATAAAAAGTGAAGGAAAGGTTGCACATTCTGTAGTAGAACCCAGGACCATTTGTATTCCAGTCTTAACACATACATGTGCTGCCACAGGAATAGGTACATAACTCAAGAAAAACCTGCCATTCATTCCTCTGATGTTATGTGATCCTATCTCGCCTACATTCTGACTGATGGGTTCGGAGCCGATCCCTCGGCTCCGACTCGGCACGCTTATGCCAAAGAGCGAAGTCTCTTATTGGCTGAGCTTACTATATCCCAGGATGCACCACTACCAGTCCCCCAGATCTCGTTTGCCGCTAACAAGTGAAGACGTGGTCTCGAGCTGGCTGAGCTAAGTAGTGATTAATTTCACTGTTTTTTCTGTCAGGAATTTCTATTTTTCTTGTGTTTAGAGTGAGTTTGGTGAAATTTACTTAGTAAATTCTTGTGTTGTGAGTGTTGACTAGGAGTACCTCTTGTGTGTAAAGGCCTTTCCCGGTCTTTTTGATTGTAGGTGACTTCTGTTTTGTTAGGGATCTCGGATCCTTTATACTGTGGATAGTTTCTCTTTCTTGTAAAAAAGATCGAAGAAGACAGAATTTCTTTCTAATTTACAGTATTTGTACTGTGTTTTGGGCTTTAATTCACCGGAATGTCTCCAGTACCTAGGCCTTCAGGCTTTAAAAAGTGCACCAAGTGCAACTTTAAAATGTCGATCACAGATGACCACTCTCTCTGTGTTTATTGTTTGGGTGCAAAGCATTTGCAGGAGTCCTGCAGTGTGTGTCACGCTTTTTCCTCGAGGGTCCTCCAAGAGAGGAAAAATAAGCTCATATTAAAAGGTCTTGTAAAACCCTCCTTCGAAGAAGCTTTAGCATCCTCTCCTTCTCCCGCTAAAAAGAAAAGGGCGTCGGCTCCGACCAGTCCGTCGGATCCGACCGCCAAAAGACATAGGCAGGTTTCTCCTTCGGCTCCAAGGACTTCGGAGCCGAGGGCGGAACGGTCTGCCTCGATGCCAACAGTCTCAACTCCTCTGGCTTCGGAGCCGATGGCTGGGGCATCGAGGCGGGTCACCTTCGGCTCCACTGGTCTCGGAGCCGACAAAGGCTGTCCGCCAGACACTTCCTCCTCGGCGCCAAGTCCTCCTCGCACCGATGGAAACTAGTGTGGGTATTCCTTCGGCGCCGATAGTCATCGAGTCGCCGAGCCGGTCCCCTAGCCCCTTGGGGCCGTTGGAGAGGCCATCTCGAACCCGTTCAGTATCCTCTAGGTCATCGAGGATGTCAGATTCGGACATAGACAGGGTGCTCCAAAGACTGTTCCAGTCCCCAGTCTTTCAAAATTTGTTTCGCTCACCCAGTTGGCTTCGGAGCCGATGGCCCATGCCCATGTCATTGCCATTCCTCCTCCGACCGCTTCGGCTCCGTCGGAGCAGGTGCTGTTGGAGCCGGTGGAGATCTTAGGGTCGGCTCCGACCCTTACTCCAACCCCGGCCTTCGGGTCCGAGTTTGGTACACAGACTTCTTCGGCTGGACCTGGGGGTGATGTTTCGGGACCTATGCTGTCGGTTCGAGCCTCCCTCTCGGTGCCGGCTGCGGGACTTCCGTCTGCTATCATGGCTCGGGACCGGACACTCCCAGGATTCTGGGGTCCGGCTTTCAGAGCTATGAGGAGTGCCTTGGCCAAGTCTTCTTGCCATCTCTCCGGCTTTACCGGCACCTTCCTGGGCGTGGAGACTGGGTCTTTGGCAGTTCCCTGTCCTTAGGCAGCGGAGCCCTGGGCTTGAGGTTACCCCATTGGGGTTCCCTCCTCCTGAGGGTTCTTCGAGTTGTCTTCAGAGGAACCCCAAGGAAGAGATCGTGCAAGAGGAAGCACGTGGACTCCCCGAGTCTATTACATCGGACACTGATCTTGATGATGCGGAGGGGTCCCAAGTCGCCCTCGGATGATGTCTCATTTGCAGACATCTTAGAGATCCTCAAACAACGAGGCGGCTGGATATCCAAACCCCCCTCTGCTGATGAGTCAGTGCTCCTCAAGGCCTTCGGGGCTCAGCCCTCCGCCTCCTGGGTGTCTCCGCCGACGAGCTCCTGGATTTAGTTTGTCGGAGGGCGTGGGAACATCCAGATACCGTGGAACCAGTCCCTTCTCGTCCTAACAAATTTTTGTCTGCCCCACCCGAGAAGGAGTTCCTCACTAAAGGCGTGGCTGTAGATGCCATGGTGGTGGCATCTGCTACACAACAGGACGTGGCAGAGGCTTGGCGTCCGTCCATCCTCCTAATAAGGAGTCTAGGAGCATGGACCGCACGGAAGCGCACCCTGACTTCAGCGGCCTTTACTTTAAGGTCCCTGAATTATTTGGCACATTTTACCAGGCTTCAGAGGGATCTGGTCAAGGAGCTGTCAGATTCCTCTCAGGTAACCTACCTGAGCAGCTAGCCCAGTCGGTTAGCTCTCAGTTGGCTATCCTTGCTTCAATTTCTAACTCGTCCATGAGGCTCATTTCATATGCGGCCGAAGGGGCGGGTAGAGCGGCAGGCACAGGCGTGGCTCACGGAGACAAGCCTGGCTCCGTTGTGTCGTTTTGGAGGCCTTCAAGTCTTCCTTCACGACGCTCCCTTTGATGGGTCCTCTTTATTTGGACCTAAGGTTAAAGACACTCTTACCCGCTGTGAGCAAGAAGGAAAAACTTTATCTGCCGTAGGTGCACGTTATTCCACTCCCTTTCGGCCTTATCCCAAGGCTAAAGGAGGAGGGAAGATGTGGTTCCAAATCACGTAAGTTTTCCCACCAACAGCAGAAAGGTTCCCTTCCAGAGGCAGAGGACGGGGAAATTTTTCTGGGAGACGCCGTCCCAGAGGCGGCAGAGGGCCCCGCAATTCTGGAGACCGCGAGTCCTTTCGTGGCTCTTCAGCCTCCCACACTTCATGAGGGATTGCCCGGCTGTGCTGCTCCGGAGCCAGTCGGGTGCTGTTTTGCCAAGCACCTAAAAGCCTGGGAGTCAATCACTCAGGACAGATGGGTGCTTCGGATTATTGCCAGAGGTTACACCATCCCCTTCACACACTCACCCCCACCGTCCAAAAAACTCCCGGACCCACCACCCAGTCAAAGGGAAATTGCAGCCGCAGAAGCTTTAAAGCTGCTAGAAAAAGGAGTCATCCAACCGGTCCCCACAGACCAGATCGGATCCGGAAATTACTCAAGGTTCTTTTTAGTGCCAAAAAAGACAGGGGACCTGAGACCAATATTGGATCTCAGCAGACTAAACCGATCCGTCACGAAATCCAAATTCCGAATGGTCACGTTACAATCCATTCTCCCATTATTGGAGAAGGATGTTTGGATGTGCTCCATAGATCTCAAGGACTTATTATCACATACCGATACATCGGCCCAGGAAGTATCTGCGCTTCAGCCTGGGAGACAGTCATTTCCAATTTTGTGCTCTGCCCTTTGGTCTCACCACAGCCCCCAGGGTGTTCACCAAATGTTTGGCAGTAGTAACGGCTCACCTGAGGAGTCTTGGATTCCAAGTGTTTCCCTATTTGGACGACTGGCTCCTGACTGCCACCACCAATCATCTACTAATGAACAACCTCAAAGCCACCATCTCCCTGGGTGCTACCCTGGGAATTACATTCAATTGGTCAAAGTCTGTCTTGCTGCCCTCTCAGCGCATAAGGTTCATAGGAGCAGAGATAGACTCAAAATTGATGCGAGTTTTTCTTCCTACCGAAAGGATCCAAACTTTACAAGGCCAAGTTCAAGCCCTGATTTCAAGATCCAAGGCCCCAGCCAGGATGGTCCTACAAGTTTTAGGTTCGATGTCTGCCACGGTTCTTCTAGTTCCTCTGGCAAGATTGCACATGAGGATTCTTCAGTGGCTATTATCGACTCAATGGTCCTTTCAGGATCTTCCCCTCAATCACCCCATTATGATTACAGAAACATGCAAACGGGACCTTCGCTGGTGGCTTCAGACATCCAATCTAAATCAGGGAAGTCCTTTTGTTATTCCCTCTCCAGTGGTCACCCTGACGACAGATGCCTCCCAGACAGGGTGGGGGGGGGGCATTGTCTGGGCAGGTTAGTTCAGGGTTCCTGGCTTCCAGACGAAACATTTCTCCACATCAATGTATTGGAGATGAGGGCTGTACTTCTGTCCCTACAGGCCTTACACAAGTTTCTTCCTCAGGGCATAATCGCCATCCACACAGACAACATGTCGGTGGTCTGGTATCTAAACAAACAAGGAGGGACCAGATCTTACCCCCTTTGCAGAGAGGCCATGAGGGTGTGGGAATGGGCTGTAGCTACCAGCCGTTTCTTGGTAGCGACCCACATTCCGGGGAAATCGAATATATTGGCAGACAGATTAAGCAGGACAATTCTCTCTCCTCACGAGTGGTCCCTAAACGAAACAGTAGCAGCTCAGGTTTTCAGGAGATGGGGGACGCGTGCTGCGACCTGTTTGCAACACCACAAAATACAAAGTGCAAAGGTTCTTCTCCTTGACTCCACATCAGGGGGAAGCAGCTATGGATGCTCTAGCACAACCTTGGCCAACAGGGCTACTTTATGCTTTTCCTCCGATTCCACTTCTCTCCAAAGTCATTCAGAAAGCTTCTCAATTGGGGTCCACAATGATACTAATTGCTCAAGACTGGCCTCGTCAGGTATGGTTTCCTACCTGAAGAAACATCGCGTGGACGATCCTTGGACTTTAGATCTAACTCCGGATCTGCTAATTCATCAGTCGGGACGACCACATCAGTCCCTTCACACCTTGAAGTTGACAGCTTGGCTCCTCCACTTCCGACTTTAGTCAGAAATCACACATTAGACCCGGAAGTTATTCACATTTTATCTTCGCCCACAAACCCACCACTAAGAAATTGTACCTCAGTAAGTGGAAGAGGTTTGCTATCTGGGCTCAACTCAGGGGCTTAGACCCTATCACTGCTCCAATCCCAGAGGTTTTGAAATTCTTAACATCCCTTTTTAATCAAGGATCTTCTGTCTCTACTATTAAAGTCCAACTAGCGGCTATCTCTAAATTTCACGAGTCCATGGATCCTCCATTGATGAGCAGCAGATTGTGCAAAACTTTCATTAAAGGTGCGGGGCTGTTAAGACCCCCAGTTTTTCATCCTGCGCCTCCGTGGGATCTTGATTTGGTGCTTCGTGCATTAACATCTTCCCCTTCGAACCGGCTGCTACATGTGAGTTAAAATATCTGTCTTGGAAAACTGCCTTCTTAGTTGCAATTACCTCTGCAAGAAGAGTTTCAGAGCTTCAAGCCCTATCTATCAAACCACCGTACTTGATTTTTCACAAGGATAGAGTATCACTTAGGCCTAATCCATCTTTTGTCCCAAAAGTCTGTTCTAATCTCTGTCTCCAACAATCTCTAGAGCTACCAGTTTTCTTTCCAAAATTCTCCAATGAAGCAGAATACACTCTCCATAAATTGGATGTTCACAGGCAATTGCGCTTCTATCTAGACAGGACTCAGCAAATTCAAATCAGACCAGTTGTTTGTGTCCTTCTCAGACAATAAATTGGGTAAAACCATCACAAAAGCTACTATCTCCAAATGGATTAGAGATTGTATAACTCAGGCTTATTCCTCTTCAAATAAGCAACTTACAACATCTATCAAAGCCCACTCTACCAGAGCTATGGCTACTTCTATAGCCTTTCATTCCAAGCTCGCTATTTCTGAGATTTGTGCTATGCTACTTGGTCCAATCCGCACACTTTCATTTCCCACTATAAATTGGATGTGGCATCTAAAGGGCGAGCATCATTTGGTTCCACGGTACTCAGGAGTGTTTTCCAGTGAGCCACCCAGGATTCAGGTACTAGGGACGCTGTCCCATCAGTCAGAATGTAGGCGAGATAGGATCACATAACATCTTTTAGTTATGTACTCACCATAACTTCAGATGTTTGGGATCCATCTCGCCTACATTCCTAATACCCACCCTCCTTCCCCCTGCCTTGGAGATCAGAAGAGATTGAACGGTTTTGAGTTCTACTGTTTTATCTTTATTCATCTGACGATGTTATATAAGCAGTGCGTGCATGTGTGCATGTATGCGGACAAACTAGATCTGGGGGACTGGTAGTGGTGCATCCTGGGATATAGTAAGCTCAGCCAATAAGAGACTTCGCTCTTTGGCATAAGCGTGCCGAGTCGGAGCCGAGGGATCGGCTCCGAACCCATCAGTCAGAATGTAGGCGAGATGGATCCCAAACATCTGAAGTTATGGTGAGTACATAACTAAAAGTTTCTCGTGGTTGCACTAAGCGCCGTTTCATGCAAACAATGGCAAAGTAAAAATAAATAAATAAACCGGACAGAGACCACATATTTTAACAACCAAATAATGAGGATGATACAGAACTTTGGAATTATGCACTGCTTACATGCACTTCTTCACAGCCCTGTGTGTTCACCTCCCCAAGTTTAACATAACACACACCCCGATGTCAGCATTCACTGTTAACATGCATTTAAACACGAACACTGTGAAAGTGCCTACATGAAGTGAACATCTCTGCACGGTCACTATCTTTTGTGATTCCACATTTCTAATGTGTTTTGACCTCATTTGCATCTTCACCATGCTGACAGCCCAGAATCTGCATGGTTAGTAATCATGTAGACAGGGAAACTGCACGGGAACCCAATATTGTAACAGGAATACATGTTTTAATAAAATGGGACTGTAATCCATCAGCTACGTAATGCATATGCTTACATTACAGTGTAATAGTCTGATCTGATATTGTTAATCCTCGTTCATTCCTTACTTATGGGTATCCGTTCCAACCTCGGAACCGAGCCGGACATTTTCCAAGCCCGCGTCAGCTACAAACTCTCGAGCTAAAATCTTACCCATAATTCCCCTCTCCCTGTTACCCCAGATTTCATTTGCCGCGTTGCCATTCGGTCGTGTCAAGCTGCTTCTCTTGAGCCTAAGTATAAATATTTGTTGTCAGACTAGTCCAATATATAACTTTTTCTGTCAGAAAAGTTTCTAATTTGTTGTCTTACCCTATCGCATTTAGTGACCATTTTTTCTTGAGTTTTCTTCTCTTTACTCTGCACTTTTTACCGCGAGGTATTTCTCCCTTACCATCGTTGGTAATCCCTTCCCTTTCTTCATACTTTCGGGTATTCTTTTGTACCATTGCTGGTACCTTTTCTTCTGTCTCCTTTTCTGTCATGGCAGATAAAAAAAAGGTAGTCCAGGATTTAAAAGGTGTTCTGATTGTGGACACAAATTACCTACATCAGATGCACACTCTTTGTGCGTTTATTGCTTGGATGTGTCCCACTTATCTGTTGACCCGCCCTGTGGTATTTGTAAACATTTTTCCAACAGAACCTTGATTGAAAGGAAAAATAAGTTGTTGCTGAAGGGACTGCTCAGATCTCCCTTTTCAGAGGCTATTTCTGGGTCGGAGGCTTCAACCCCTCCTAGAGCCCATAAGAAAATTTTGGATGATCCTACTTAAGGCCAAGTCGTTGCCTTTGTCCCCCGGCTGGGACTCCCGCAAACCAAGACTTAAGAAGGCTAAAGTTACTGCTTCAGAGCTTACTCAGTCATCCCCAGTGCTTTCGGTGCCTAAACCTTTGGCACTAAGGCCTTTCACACCATCAGTGATCTCAGCTCCATCTTCTCCTGTAGCCTTTACTATATCGGTACCAATGGGGCTCCTCTGTTCAGGCTATTATGACTACATCGGCAGCGACTGTTCAGTCAGCGCAGACCTTCACTACGTCAGCTCCGACATCTTACTCGGAATTGACGCCTCCGTTATTGGCACCAATTCTGTCGGTTCCAGCTTCGGTACCGGCAACCACTTCGGCACCAATCCTTTTGTCAGTGCAGACCGTGACCTCTGCACCAATGATTTCCTCGGTGCAGACACCCATAGTCCAGTCTCTTGGCACCGTTGTTCTCTGTGTGGACTGGTGAGGTGGGCACCGAGCTGGTCTCTTCTGTGGACAGACCTGTTTCTCCCTCAGTCTCCGTGAGGTCTACTAGAAGCCTTTCCGAACACGACGTGTTGCGTCTTGTGGATCAAGTGCTTCTGGCCAGAGGTATCCCCCCCCCCCCAGGACCTATCCTCCCTTGGGAGGTGATCACCCATCTCCAAAGACCCCTTCTTATTCTCCTCCTTCATTGCCTTTGAAGTCCATTGATATAGCACAGTCTTCCCCCTCTACGATTCCCTTTACGGATCTCATTAAGGAACCGCAGTTGCCTTTTTGGTAGGAGAATTTTGCTACGACCCAGGATGACAGTTGTGACACTCGTAATTTGTTGTTCCACAGCCATCTGGGGACTCCGGGTCGGCAGGCTCAGCCACTTAGGGGAGGGGTGACCCCTGTCCTGGACACTCACCCCTCTTCAGGTGGACCAGCCTTTCAACTGATGGAGAAGGCTCTGGCTTCTACTGGCGATACTGTGCTCTCTATCCCTCCGCCCTCCTCTGATCCACTGTGTTCACAAGTCGCACCTAGCGGACACCAGGTGCAAGGGCCTCAGGACATATTCCCACAGGAAACTCATTTTCCGCTGTCTTCCCCAGCTTCTCCGTCTGAGGAAGTTCACCGGAAAAGTTTGTGTAAGAGGAACCACATGGACTCCACAGAGGAGTCCCTCACTGAAGACACACACTTTGATGAGGGGGAAGGATCCCCTCAGTCACCCTCTGAGGTATCCTTTGGTGATATCCTTAAACAGAGAGGTGACTGGCAGCCCTCTAATCTGACCTCTGAGGAGTATGTGTTCCTGCAGGCCTTTCGCGCCCGGCCCTCTACCTCCTGGGTTACTCCACCTGCTGATGAACTTGTCCGGCTCATCGTGCAGCGTGCTTGGAAGGCTCCTGATACCGTTGAGGCTATTCCCCGGAGGCCAGGTAAGATTTTGTCCCCTGCTGCTACGGATCCCCATTGGTCTAAAGGTCTTCCTGTGGATGCTCTGGTGGTGGCGGCCGTAACAAAAAAGGATCTGGCGGAAGAAGAAAGCCAGACTGTCCACCCGCCTAACAGAGTCCCGGGCCCTGAACAGGATTGGGAAGCGCATCTTTGCATCAGCGACCTTTGCTATCAGGTCTCTGAATTATATGGCACACTTTACCAGGCTTCAAAGGGTTCTGATTTCCGAGCTCTCTGAAACCCTTGGCTGGTGCTGTGTCTGATGAGGTCCGTGACAAAGTGGCCTCTCAGCTGGCCACCATTGAATCAATATCTAACTCCTCTATGCGACTGATATCTCACGCATCAAAAGGAGCAGCTAGAGCGGCGGGTTCAGCTGTGGTCTTGAGACGACAAGCCTGGATGCACCTGTGCAATTTCGTTGAACCCTTTAAGGCTTCCTTTCTTAACGCTCCCATTGAGGCCTCTTTGTTGTTTGGACCCAAAGTTAAAAGCACACTGGCCAGATGTGAACAGGACAGTAAGACCATTTCTGCCATAGGTGTCCGTTATTCTTCCCCTCAACGTGCTTTCTCCTGAAACCAAAAGAGTGGGAATATATGGTTCAAGAAATCTCAGGGTCCTTTCCATGACGCACAGGCCGAGTTCTCCCCAAGAGGCAGAGGGGGACACTCACAGGGAAGATGCCCCTTTCGGGGCAGAGGGGGCCCGCGTAACCAGGGTTCCAGGGACTCTATTCCTGGCCAATCCTACCAGCACTCCTGAAGAGCGGCCCAACTCCTTTCCTTTGGAGGTGGTTGGGGGTATTTTCTCCTTGTACCCTTCTGCCTGGCTAACCATCACTACCGATTCTTGGGTACAAAGGATTATAACCAGAGGTTATCGTATCCCCTTCGATCTGTGTCCTGTCCCTTCAAGAAATCTTCCCGATGTTCCACCCAGTCAAAGGGAAGAAGCAGCACTAGAGATAGAAAAGATGCTAAGAAAGAGAGTCATCCAAATAGTCCCTCCAGACCAAATAGGATTCGGATTCTACTCGAGACTATTTTTGGTGCCAAAGAAAACCAGGGACTGGAGGCCAATTTTGGATCTCAATGTATTGAACAAGTTTGTGAGAGTACAAAAATTCCGGATGGTCACAATACTGTCTATCCTCCCTCTTTTGGAAAAAGACGATTGGATGTGCTCGATACATCTTCAAGATGCGTACTACCACATAAAAGTGGACAGGCCATCAAGAAGATTTCTGTGCTTCCGTGCGGGAGCCAGTCACTACCAGTTCAGAGTACTGACCTTCGGCCTCTCTACAGTGTGTTTACAAAGTGCGTGGCAGTTGTCACAGCTCACTTGCAACTACAAGGATTCCAGGTGTTTCCATACCTAGACGACTGGCTCATTTCCGCCCCCACCAGACATCTATTGGAAGAAGCCCTGGCATACTCTCTCCTCGCTGCACAAAGGCTAGGCATAACCATAAACTGGCAAAAATCCAATCTCACCCCATCTCAGTCCACAGAATTCATAGGGGTCATCTTGGATACAAAGAATTGCAGAGCTGCCATTCCAGAGCACAGAATTCTAAGGATAAAGCAACAACTGATCCCAATCCTTTCAAGGGAGAAATCCACAGCTCACTCTGTCCTACAGCTGTTGGGTTCCATGGCAGCCTGCATCACCATTGTCCCTGTGGCCAGGTTTCATATGAGGCTTCTACAATGGCTACTGCTCACCCAATGGTATCCTTTTCAGTATCCTTTTTCAGCCATGATTCGAGTAGCCCACAGGTGCAAACAGGATTTAAATTGGTGGATGACACACAACCCATCACAATGATCTCACCCCTTCTCCCCCCAGCAACCCAAGACTACAGTGACCACGGCCGCTTCCCTGATGGGGTGGGGGAGCTATGTCAGGGACAGACAGTCCAAGGCACTTGGTCCAAATTGGAGGCCCAACTGCATATAAATGTTCTAGAGCTGAGAGCTGTGCTTCTGGCGTTGCAAGCATTCCATCCCCTGCTGCCGTCTGGGACGATTGCGATTCAATCAGACAACTTGGCGGTGGTCTGGTACATCAACAAACAAGGTGGAGCCAAATCTTACCCCCTTTGTCGAGAGGCCATGAGGGTATGGCAGTAGGCGATGGCTTCCAACCGTTTTCTTCTAGCAACGCACATTCCCGGGAGTTCCAGCGTGATAGCAGACAGACTCAGCAGGTGCATTCTACAACCTCATGAGTGGTCCCTGAATCCCTTGATAGCGGCGGAGATCTTCTACCACTGGGGCCGTCTTTGCTGCGACCTCTTTGCATCCCCCACCAACTACAAATGCAGCAACTAATTTGCCCTGATTCCCCCTCCGGGACAGTCACCCAGGGATGCTGTAGTCCACGATTGGCCCTCGGGTCTTCTTTATGCATTCCCATCTTTTCCCCTCATTCCCCAGTTTCTGAAGAAAGCCTGTTGGTTGAAGAGCAAGGTGATCCTCATAGCACCATATTGGCTTCGTCAGATTTGGTTCCCCTTCCTGTGGCCTCACCTGCTAGATCGACCATAGATTCTTCATCCAACCCCGGAGTTGATCTCACATCCACAGAACGTGATTCATCCCAACTTGGACAGCCTGAAGCTCACAGCTTGGCTACTCCAGTTCTCTTGATTGCCAGGCAGAATGATCTTTCTTTACCAGTACTGGACATTGTCATTGCATCTTATAAGTCTTCCACTAGAATTACTTATCTAAGCAAGTGGAAAATATTTACCTGTTGGCTGAAAGAAAAACAAGTAGATCCCTTTTCAGCACCAGTGTCGATAATACTAGAGTATCTGGCCGACCTTTTTCAATCGGGTCTGTCGGCCTCTACCATTAGAGTTCATTTGGCTGTAATATCTTAATATCCATGAGGGTGTCCAAGACTCCTCTCTTATGTCACACATTATACAAGACCTTCATAAAAGGTGTGAATCATTTGAAGCCTCCTTTTAGAGAACCTATTCAACCATGGGATCTGTCATTAGTTCTACAAGCTCTGACAATGCCACCCTTCGAACCAGCTTCTTATAGGTTCATAGGTTGGTACTGGGCTATCTGCCAGAAGGCATATATTAGCCCAGCCACGTTGTGTGGTATTCACCGCCCCTTTTGTACTTCCCCAGACCCTTGTACTAGCAGCTAGTACCTGTGGCCCCTATCTAGTCTTGCTGTTGGTGTGATCCCTGGTGTGAACTTTACCTTCTTGTGACCTCAGATATTTGACATGGAAAACCTTGTTTTTGGTCGCCATTACTTCTGCCAGACGTATCTCTGAGCTTCAAGGTTTATGCATCAAGAGTCCATACTTGATTTTTCATAGAGAGAGTGTCTTTGAGAACTAATCCTTCATTTCTGCCAAAAGTGATCTCTGAAATGTCCGTTAATCAAACCATTGAATTGCCAGTTTTCTTTCCCAATCATTCAAACAGAGGAGTGTATTGCCTATGTACCCTAGATATTCACAGGCAAATCTGTTTTTACATAAACAGGACTAGGTCCTCTGCTAAATCTGACTAGTTATTTTTGGCCTATTCTGGACCTAGGTTAGGATCTGCTGTTGCTAAGGTCACATTAGCTAGATGATTGAAAGACTGTGTGACCTTCATTTATACACAACGTAATATTCCATTGCCTATTATCATGAAGGCTCATTCGACAAGGTCGGTGGCAACTTCTGCTGCCTTCCATGCCAGAGCTTCTTTACATGACATCTGTGCAGCTGCAACTTGGGCTACGCCTCATAACTTCATCAATCATTACAAATTGGATTTGGCCTCCAGGGGAAGAGCATCTTTTGGTTCTGTGGTGCTCAGGAATGTCTTTCCATGGGAGCTTCCCAGGAATAGAAGTAGATGGGGACTCTGTTCCATATCTAAGGAATAAACGAGGATTAACAATATCAGATAAAGAAGTTGTCTTACCATAACGTTCCATCTGTATTGTTGATCCTCGTTCAGTCATTACGACCCTCCTTCCTTCCCCCTGCTGTGGCTTCTAGTGGATTTCACCACCCGGTTCTCTTAGGTCATTTGACCAGAGGTAGCGTCTACCTTCTTTTGACTTGCAAACTCAATCTGAGGTAACAGTGAGAGGGGAATTATGGGTAAGAGTTTAGCTCGAGAGTTTGTAGCTGACTTGAGCTTGGAAAATGGCCGGCTCAGTTCCGAGGTCGGAACCCGATACTGATATGTAATGATTGAATGAGGATCAACACTACAGATGGAACGTTATGGTAAGACATAACTTCTTTTTTCATGACATTTAAACATTTTAGCAGTCTGCATTACTTAAGAGTGTATTCTTCATTTGGGGGTTGGGGAGCAAAGCTGCATTTATGTCATGGCACTTAAAAAGGTACTTTTTTATTTGTTACTCTGATTTTCTACCATCCACTATGTATAATTAAGAAGTAATATGTGTAATGTTACATGTTAAGGTCAGTTTTATACAAATGTAACAACCTTTACTTGCTCTTGTTTTCGTTTAGACTCCTTTCTATGGCTGTATTAGGAAAGTTTTGGAATACATGACTAACATGAACAAAGAGTCTACACAGTTGCTTTAGAGGTTGTTGAATCGCTCCACCTTGTTGGTTTGCTTCATTAGCATAACATTCAGCTACTTATGCTGTAATTTGCATGCCATGAAAATTTGTGTTTGTGCATGTGTATGCTCCTCTATGGAAAGTTTATGAAATCTAAAACTTTTCACAGCCATGTGTGTTTCTCGCCGTGACTTGCACATGGTCAAAAATATCATGTAGGCTTTATTGAATCCCCCCATTTAAGTAAAACATTGAATGAATATGTGCATATTGTTTTTCACATTTGGGAGGGGAAACCAATCAAAATTAAACTAACAGTGGTGCCTGGCAAAAAGCTGTTTGTTTTTTGAGTAGATGTCAGTGGAAGGAGTCAATACTGTGAAGCAGAGGTGTTGGGGATATTGTTCTTTCAACTTAATATAGTTGTTCTTTTAGTCTCTTTTTAAAAGGGTTTAGGGAAGTGTATAATGAATTGAACTATTTAGAAAAATGTGACATGAGCACAAACAAATGTGTGAAATTGCAGATATGTAGAAGTCACATTGTGTGCATAAGTTGCTAGCAAAAAGAATACGTATGCCAGAGTGATGTGTATTATAAGTGATTGTAACTTTAAACTAATAGAATGGTTGCTCTGTCAGTTTTAACATGGAACATTAATGGCCTGACAGGCAAAGAATACTGAAGCATATTAAGAAATCTAGACTGCAAATAGTCACATTGCAGGGACTCATTTGGCTAGAAATTAGTATACAAGTTTGATAAAATGAAAATTTTAATACAAATATTCTGCAGAATATCAGGGACATAGAAAAGGGATGCTGTATTATTAGGAAGAGGTACTCCAGTTCTGGTAGAATAGGGGGGAAAGACAATAATGGAAGATTCATGGGAATGAGGGGATACTTTCAAGGAAACTGATTTACCTTCAGTATTTCCCCTGTAAAACTGCAGTTATAGAACTGGTATACTGACAAGGTAATAGATTTGCCTTGGATTATATCTGTATTCTCTCAAAACAGCTGTTATGGAGCTTACAAGAATTATGGGAGAAATAATAAGTTCAGTAGGTCACTTTGTTTATATGTAGTGAGTGATATTTAGTGTGTTGCATTGAAGCTATGTCAGTGAGTGTTAGAAGGGAAACTGAGTACAGAAAGAATATTTTTTAAGAAGTGTGTTAAAAGTATTTGGTATGGAGAGTGTCATTTCAGGAGTAGCACTCAGAGGGATTTACAAATTATTCTCCAAGATACAATAACTGGGCTAGGCTGGATCAACAGTATGTATCACAGAAAAGTGTGTATGTGGTTGAAGTATTGAGACCTATCCAATAACAATATCTGTCCATGTACCTGTAACAGCTAAGACAGAGATGCAAGGAATTAAAAGATATCTTTGTTTCCCCACGTACTTATTAAAAAGAGGGGAATTTAAAGGAAAACTGCCTTAGAACTAGAAAAAATAAGTTCATTTTTCACTCTATCTCTGTTTTCGGAGTTATTTTAACATCTCAAAATCACTATGATTGCTTCTAATAGAATTTTAATGTTTTCTGCAAAATTTCTATTAATGGGACTGGACGTGTCAATGTGATCTTATTTTTTTCAAGCCTTTCTGTTTCTCATAATCAGTTTCAAGTCTGTGTTCGAGTCATGCTAGCTATAAGGGAGTAATGGTGTATTCCTATTCCACTGACATAATGGGATTAGTGTCAGTCACTGTCATCCTATATATACTGTCTGTAACAGGATTGCTTCTTTTATTTCTTGAATGGCTGTCATCTGTGTATGTGTGTCTCAGGGCTTGTTTTATAGTATACTAAGGAATTGTACAGGTGCAACCAAAACCGTTGCTAAATTGCAGGGCATTGTTCAAAGTATCTTTTTGTAGTCCAAGATAAATTGACAGCCCCTTCCCGTACACTTTGGTAAATGTGCTGATACTTTACAAGAATTACATGAAAAAATATTTCCTGATTTTTCTCTAAGTGTCACAGACATTTTTGATACTACACTTGTCATCTTAAAATGTAAAGTATATAAACAACAAACATTTAAAGTTTAAAGCTTAGCGTTTCAATACTATGATGCTGCTTATGTAAATTTGTCAAAAGATGCAACAACTGCATTTGAACCAGTGACTGATCTAATTGCTTTGTTTTTCTATGAAAGGCATGGCTGCACTGGAAACAGCTGTGATTCAGTGCAAGTTCTCTTCCTGTTTGCAGTAAAGACAATGGAAAACAGTTTCACATCTCTGTCTTGTTTACAGCAACCTGAGTTCCTCATTACACATTTCTATGGGTCTGTGGTATGTCATGGAGGTGTAGACAAATTCCTCTGCAACTTGTGTGAGAAGTTAAGCTTAAAAAAAAATAGGTGATCTTTCTTTTCCTTTGATACCAAAGTGAGAAAATGAAAATGTTATAAAGTACAAGCAGGTTTCAGGAACCTACACTATACGAAATCATATTGTAGGGAGAAAAAGCAGCCTCAGAGTTGAGTTAAACTGTAGGAGAAGTTGGAGTTTTCCTTTAAAGATCATATTTAAAATTAGTAAATTAACTTTTATTTTTACATAAAAAAGGTTCCCAAGCATCTTTGTGGATGTGAACACACTTAAGCAAAAATGAAAGCTTGTTACAAGCCACTTTTTCAGATAATTAATATTAAAAAAAAATCTTTCAAACACGGAGTATTGGCCAGCCATGATATATTCATGGCATTAATGTTAATGTGGTGGCAGGAGGTGTGTACATCACTTAGGGTCCAGTATTGATTAGAACAGATTAGCATGACTGTATGACTAAATACTTATGAAAAATGTATTTAGTCGCCAGACTGTTAAATTAACAGTTTGGCAAAAAACTAATTTATACATCAGATGAAACTGAGCATAGTAAAACAGTTGAAATGAAAGCAAATGGGGGAAAATCAGAGAGCTAAGAATTGAGATAAAATGGAAAATTGTGGAACAGATTAGAAGCTTCAGATATCTGGGAGGGTTGGTTGAGGTGAATGGAAGTTTGAATGAGGAGGTCAAAGCTAGAATCAGAAGGACTCCAGCCAGTTGAGTGCAGTGTGTCAGGGATAGTGTGTGACAGAAAAATACAAAGAAGCTGAAAGGGAAGGTGTACTAAACAGTGGCGCAGCAAGTACTTCTGTATGGTACAGAAATCTTGTCAGTGAAAGCAAGAGCAGTTGATGCTAGAGGTGATGGAGATTAAGTGCCTGAGATGGGTGGTAAGATGTACCCAGTGGGACAGTGAAGAACTGAGGATATCAGAGCAGAAGTCCAGTTAGCTGCAATTGCAGAGAAGGTCAGAGAACAAATTATAAAAAAAGAAAATTTGGGACAGACAGGGCGGAGGCAAGAGAAAATGAGGGTATCCAGCAAAGAGATGGATTGTGTGAGAGAAGACCTGTGACAGGCATGACAGTCGGAGGAAGGAGAATGGCTTTGAATCAAGAGAGAGAGTAACAGTTGAAGCAACACCCTAACCCCATGTAGAAAAACTGGGGGGGGGGGGGGTTGGCAGCTGAGAAGGATGATTAGTAATGGAAAATAAGCAATTTAAAGACTGTTTGAAAGAGAATAGTGCTTACATTTGAAAGGAGTGGGAGAAGAGAGAGGAAATGCAAGTACGATATAAGTGAGACAAAGGGGAGATAACCAGATACAGACAGAATAGAATTAGCTTTGTATTGAGCTTACCTGTTGAACCTTTCATAAAGAGCGCATAATTTTATATCCCAGTCTACCATTTATGCCAAAAGTAGCCTCAGAGATAAACCCTGAACCAGGCAATACAACTTATACAATGTTCTTTCTCAAATGCTTAAACAAAAGGATATATTTTACTTCATTGTTTGGATGTTCACAGAGAGTTGATGTTTTATCTTTCAAGAACAAAGGCAGTTAGGAGAGAGAATCAGTTGATCTGATGTTGTCAGTCTTCATCTATTCTTGACTTGTGGGTTACAGTTCGATCCTTGGAACCTGTCCGGCAGTCATAAAGCTCGCGTCAGCCAAAAAAAACTCTCGAGCTGCAAGTCTTCCCACAATGCATTTCTCTGTTAGCTCAGATCTCGTTTGCCACTCTTGTGAATAACATGCGTCAGCTGACTGTCTCATAGGTAAGTATTTTTTAATTGTTCTGTAACTAATTTCTTTATAATTTCTTAATTTCTTCAAGTTAGTTTTCTCTTATTGGTCTACCCCTGATTGTTTCATTTATCAATGGTATTTCTTTCTCTACCATCGCTGGTAGTCTTAAATTTCTCTTTAGAGTTTGGTAACCATACTACCATTGTTGGTAGTTTTTCTTTCTTTGTGTGTGTGTGTGTGTGTGTGTGTGTGTGTGTGTGTGTGTGTGTGTGTGTGTGTGTGTGTGTGTGTGTGTGAGCTTTCTTTCAACCCTCCTTTCTGTCCTCCTGTCTTTCTATTTCCCTTTGCTAGAAATGGTAGAAAAACCTAAATCCTCTACAACAGGCTTTAAACAATTTTCTGAGTACTGCAGGAAATGCCAAACTCAGATAATCATGAAAAATGCATTTATTGTTTGAGTGTGTCCCATTTCAGTGTGGATTGTTCCATCTGCCAAGGTTTCAGTATTAGAACCTTGGCAGAAAGAAAGAATAAACTGATCCTCTAAGAACTCCTTAAAGCCCCTTTCGAGGAAGCCTTGTCCTAGGCCGACCACTCTACCCCGGCCACTGGATCCAAGTTCTCTCATTTGGTGCCGATGTCTCCATCTGCAACGATTTGTCAGGAAACACAAGCACGCTTCGGCGGGTTCATCTTCAGAACCAAAAGTTAAGGTTCAGAGGCTCTCGGACCAGACAAAATCTCCAGCAGTGACAGCTTCACTGGTGCCTTCTACACTGGCTGCGACAATTGTTCCTAGTACAGCGACTACAGCTCTGACCTTGATCATGGCTCCAACGTGTGTGCTGACTGCTACCCCGACCAGTTTGGTGCCCATTTCACCTTTTGTGCAGATGGTATCGAAATTATTGTAATCCTCAGAACACAGGTCTATTTATTTGGCATCCTTGGACCATTTCCATGGTAAGCTCCCCAGTCCTTTCATGTAAAGTCCTGAATCACATTTTGGTTTATCCATGCCCTCCACCAGAAGTCTTTCTGAGGCCAGTGTTAGGTTGCTGGATCAGTTCTTAGCAGCCTGGGGTCTTCCGTCCTCTTCTCAAGCCCGTCTCCCCTCTGGTGCAGTGGGTTTTTCTCCATCCACCCCTACATATTCTCCTCCTCTAACCTCGACACAGGCTTTATAGTTTTTGACTTCAGAGTCCCAGATACAGGTAGCTTTGGCGCCGACAGCACTTTTGTCTTTGGCACTTAGTCTAGCCCTTGCTCCCTCAGTGCCTTCAGCTCCATTGGATCCCCAGGATCGTGTCTTCACCTTTGGGCCTGGGGGGATTTGAGCTGGCTCTAAGCTTTTCCATGGAGCCGACCGGGTCCCTTTTGGCAGCATCAGTGGTGGACCTTTCCTTGGTTCCAGTCTGTCAGGTGGGGCTCTTAGGGCAGGGTGTGACCCCGGTTGTGAGTTTGTCTGTCTCTGTTCTGGGCTCCTATCCCTCCTCAGGGGATCTGCATTTTAGGCTATGGAAAGGGCTTTGGCCACTGTCTTATGTGGCCCCTGGGTTATTGGAGTCTCCCCCTGTGACCCTAGGTTCTTCATTTCAGCCACCAACCTATACCCCTGGACAGCATGCACCACACTTACAAGATTTGCCTCCTGAAGGCAGTTCCTATTCTGAGTCCACCACAAATGTCCCCACTGAGGAGCCCATCAGAAGAGATCATGCAAGAGGAAACATCTTGATTCTCCTGAAGAATCCGTAACAGAGGACACAGATTTCAATGAAGGGGAGGGTTCCCCATTGTCACCTCTGGAAGATGTCTCCTTTGGGGACATTCTAGAGATCCTAAAACATAGGGATGATTGGAAGCCCAAAAGATCCTTCCTCGGAGGAATCTGTGTACTTGCAGTCCTTTGGTACATGCCCATTTACCTCCTGAGTGACCCCACCCCCTGACAATTTAATTAAACTAATTGCTCAGCGGGCTTGGAAGGCTATAGGCAAAACCAATTGCTGTGCACGTGGGTGATGCACGGCCGGAAAGTACCACAAACGTACACAGTTAGCCAGCAAATTCGCAGTTGAACATAAGCCAAAAACAGATGGTGAAAATTCCGACTTTATTGACAAAAGTTACAAACCGGTTTCGGCATAAACATGCCTTCCTCAGTGTAAGAGTAACAGACATATAGAATATAATAAAATATACACATTTATACCCAAAATTAACCAATGAGCATCAGTAAACTATCAGTGCTCATGAATAATATATGAATAAAATAAAAAGTACAAAAAACAAGGAACCAAGGCTATGATCCTGACCTCCGATAAATTATTACAAATTATAATTTATGTACAATTAACAATTTATTTTTGTGTGAGAACCTTAATAATTAATATTTATTAAATAAAAAAACTAAATCAAATCACAATTGCATAAAAATAAAAAATAGCAATCAATTATAATATAACAAAAGTGTATAAGAAATCACAATATATTGAAAGTAATACAAGATATATGTGTATAAAGTGTCTGTATTGTATATATATATATATATATATATATATATATATATATATATATATATATATATATATTATATTGTATGAGAAAAGATTAATTTTCATATTAACAAATATAATGGTTATATATGAACTAATAAAAGCATGCAAGTCTGATCTGATTCAAAAAAATGTTTTTTCAGATCTTGTTGACACATGTAACTATATTATACCTGATAGCTATGTTATAAATTGAAAGTTGGAAGAGTGCCATTCCCCATAAAATTGTGGTTATGAATGGTCATTGAGTCCAAGCGGAAACAGTGAACCTGATAGCTAATTCATTGAATTAAACAATAGTTGGGTACCATTCCCCATATATTTGTTATTATAAATGGTCGTTGAGTCCAGGCGAAAACAATGAACCCAGGCTAATAATCCAGTATTTCTCCTTATGATCCAATATACCGTGCCAACCTTGTGTATTGCTACGATCACCAACAATTTTGTCTATAATCATAAACATGAACTGTGCTTGTTGATGTTTTAGAACATGCCAATATAAAGCATTTGTTTCCTTTTTGTTTCTAATATCACTCCAATGTTCATTCATACGTGTCCTAAGTGGCCTAGATGTCTGGCCCACATAAAATGCCCTGCAATGACATGAGGCCAGATAGACCACCCAGTCACTACTACAGTTTCCAAAGATTTTACAATCAAAAACCTTGCTGGTGTTGCGACCAGAAAAATGCTTGGACTTGGTGATCTGTTTGCAGGATCCACAATGGCCACACGGGAAGGTACCCAACAGTTCGTGTCCTGTGATGGTAAATTGTTTGTAAATTGCTCCCCCACTACCTATGTGTTTGTAATGGGATAGTAAGGAACCCAATGTTTTTCCTTTCCTATATGAAAATTGACATTCTTCTCCCAAAACCACTCTAAGTTGTTCATTGGCCATTAATATGTTCCAGTGTCTGTTTATAATATCTCTGATGGCATAGTAATTTCTACCATATGTTGTTATAAATCCAATGGTAGGTGTCCTAGAATCTACAGAGGTTATCTTGTAATCCAACGTAGTCTTTCTATCAGTTTCGGAGGATCGTATCCATGCTTGATTAATGTCTTGTGTTTTATATCCTCTGTTAACAAATCTACGATATAAATCTTGACTAGCTGCCTCATAGTCTAATTTGGTGGAACTAAGTCGCTTCATGCGCATGAATTGTGATACCGGGATGTTCCTGATGGTGTGGCGTGGGTGCATGCTGGAAGCATGTGGTAAGGTGTTGTATTGTGGATATTTGCGGAAGATTCTAGTAGCTAAGGTATGATCTGGGTTTCTCAAGACAGTTACATCCAGAAAGTTAATGGTCTGTGCATCAAATGTGATGGAAAATTCGATACCCCAGATACTGCCATTTAGATACTCTACAAATTCCTGCAGATATCCAGCATCCGCATGCCACACCATCCAGCAATCATCCAGGTACCTGCGCCAAATATCCATTTCAACCAAATAGATGTGCGATACATCGTAAATCATACATTCTTCAAAGAATGCCATAAATAGGTCGGCATAAATGGGAGCAAAGGAAGCCCCCCATTGCCGTCCCCTGAAGCTGCCAATAACACTGGCCTTGGAAATACAAGACATTTTTATTAAGTACATGTTCTGACATGCAAATTAATAGCGTGTTGAACCCTGGTGGATACATACTACTCCTACCCAACCAATATTTAAGGGCTTGTAAACCAGCCCAGTGTGGTATGCTGGTGTATAGAGGTTTAACATCCAATGAACACATTAACCACTCTGGCACCAATTGTGTGTCTTCAATAATTTTAAGGAACTGTGTGGTATCCTGTAGCCTTGCCATGTGGTTCCTTATGCCATGGAACCAGTTCCCCGGAGGCCGGACATTCATTCTTACTGTTCCAGAAGACCAACCACAGTGGGCTAAGAGCTTGGTAGTAGATGTCATGGTGGAAGCAGCCGCCATGAAAAAAGAACTAGCCAAGGAAAGTTCTACTGATCATCCTCCATCCCATGAGTCCAGGACGAGGAACAGATTTGGGAAGCAGGTCTATGCATCATCGACCTTTATCAGGTTCTATAACTTCTTGCCACACTTCAAATGGCTCCAGAGGGATCTGGTCAAGGAGCTGTCAGATACCCTGGCAGGAAGCTGTGGCTGAGAGGGATCAGGAAAAATTGCCCTCCCAACTAGGTATCCTGGAGTCTATTTTGAACTCGTCCGTGAGGCTCATTGCGCATGCAATTGAAGGGGTGACCAGATCAGTAGCTTCAGGCCTTGCAATTCGGAGACACACTTGGGATGCACCTGTGTGAGTTTGTGGAACCATTCAAATCTTCCTTTGTCAGTGCCCCCTTTGACGGGTCCTCTTTGTTGTTTGGTCCCAAAGTAAAGAAAGCTCTGTCCATGTGAGAAAAGGATGGAAAGACCTTGTCTGCTGTAGGCGTATGTTTTTCCACTCCTCAGCGATCCTACTCCAGTTATCAGAGAGTGGTAAAATGTGGTTCAAGAAGTCCCAGAAGCCTTTCCAGGACACACATGGCTCTGACTCCCCCTGTGGGCAGAGGGGAGAGTTATAGTGGAAGATGCCATCCCAGAAGCAGGCATGGTCCATAAAATCAGGGCTCCAGGGACTCGTTCTCTGGGCAACCCAACAGCGATCCTGAAGGGCAGCCTGATTGCTTACCTTTGGAAGCATAACCAGTGATGGCTGGGTGCTAAGGATCCTCTCCAGAGGTTATCTGATTCCCTTCACTCTTTATCCAAGATCCCTAGCAAAACTCCCTGATGTTCCACCCAGTCAGAGAGTTCAAGCAGCAACAGAAATACAAAAGCTGCTAGAAAAAGAGTCATCCAAGAAGTCCCACCTGACCAACTAGGATCCGGTTTTTACTCAAGATTCTTTTTACTGCAGAAGAAAACCAGGGACTGGAGGCCCATTTTAGATCTTAGTGTTCTCAACAAGTTTGTCCAACATGTAAAATTCTGGATGGTCACGGTTCAGTCATTTCTCCCTTTTCTAGAGAAAGACGATTGGATGTGCTGTATCAACTTTCAAGATGCATATTCCCACATAAAAGTGATCAAACTGTCAAGAAAGTTTCTCTACTTCCGAATAGGAGCCAGTCATTTCCATTTCAGAGTGCTGCCTTTAGTTTCACCACAGCCCCCAAGGTGTTCACCAAATGTATGGAAGCAGTCGCAGCTCATCTGAGGCTGCACAGATTCCAAGTGTTGCCTTACTTTAACGACTAGCTCCTCACTGCTCGCACCAGCCATCTACCTCTGCAAACAATGGGCTGAATTCTGAATCTAGCCCTTTAGTTGGGCATAATGGTCAGTCATACAAAGCCTCAACTAACTCCCACACAGGACATGGAATTTATCTGAGCTCGCCTCAACACGGTTTCTTACATAGCATCGCTCCCACTGCACATATTACAGAAAACTCAGTTGCAAATCCTTCCTCCTCCTCTTCACTCAAAGCTTCTGCTTATCTAATTCTGCAAACATTGGGTTCTTTGGCAGCAGCGATCACATTGGTTCCATTGGCAAGGTTTTTACATGAGACTCATGCAAACCAATGGACTATTCTTACCTACCCCATGAACCATTTGGTTTTCATATCCAGTTGATGCAAGAACAAGCTATCCTGGTGGTTATACTCAAAGGAGATTCTTCTAGGCTGTCCCTTAGTTCTCCGTCAGCCCAAGGCCATAGTGACCATGGATGCTTCCCAGATGGGGTGGGGGGGCATTATCTCAGGAAGACAGTCCAAGGTACTTGGTCCCCTTCTAGAGTTAGGGACACTGCTTCTGGCATTGCAAGCATTCCACTCTGCCTTACCTCAAGGAATGATAGCTATACAGTCGGACAACGTCGGTAGTCTGGTATATCAACAGATGGGGGGAACCAAATCCTGTCCATTATGTCAAGAAGCCCTTCAAGTGTGGCAGTGGGCAATAACTTCCAACTGCTTTCTGATAGTAGCGCACATACCGGGGACTTCAAACATGATAGCCGACAAACTGAGCAGATGCATCCTCATGCCTCACAAGTGGTCTCTGAACTCCACAATAGAGAAGGAAATCTTCCTTTGCTGGGACAAGCCTTGCTGCCACCTGTTTGTTTCTCCCCTAAACAACAAGTGCAGAAGCTACTTTGCCCTAATTCCCCCTCAGGGGGAGTTCCCCAGGGATGGTCTTTTCCACGGTTGGCCCCCGGGTCTCCTTTATACCTTTCCCCTTCCCTCTTTTTCTCAGGAAAGCAGCTCAGTTGAAAAGCAAAGTGATCCTCATTGCTTCCTACTGGATTTGACAGATAAGGTTTCCCTTCCTCTGGCCTCATCTAGTACACCACCCTTGGGTTCTGGACTCAGATGCTGAGCTGACTTGACACTGCTGTACAAATCCTAGAGGTTGAAGAGGATGCAGTGAGGTCATCTAAATCTATCATCTATCATGTCAGATGTATGCGTTAGTGTGGGAGATTACTGCTGCTATGTAGGCTTCCTTCCTCTTTCTACCTCTTTTTCTTCATATTGTCCATCCTGCTTTAGAGTTTGAGAATGTGGGATGCAAGTAACACTTCACCAGAGTTTTGTAAGTACATGTATATATGTAAAGAAACACTGATCAGTATGGATAATTACCCATGGGAATTAGCTCAATGTGAATAATCGTTTTCTAGAAGCATACTTTCCAAACTGTAAATGCTTTCTTCTCCTTGATGTTGATATGAAGTGATTTATCCTGCTGACACCAGCTGCCTTAGACTGATAAATTGGAGTAGGATCCACAAGCACAATCCAAAGAGCCTGTAGTCAAAATATGTGCTGTGAATGATGGAAGTTATGTTGTAGCTATGGATAAATTACCAACTTCTTTACATCATATGAAGTCCTTCCTTGTATCCCTTGTTTGAAGGTATTTCACCATACCTTGACAAGTCTTCTAGCGTACGTCGTAACTGCCCAGATTTTTACCTCATATTTTTTGGTCTGTTCCTCATAAAATTTGTAGATTTCCTAACAAATTGTAGAAGTCACTAAATATTTATAATTATTAGAAAATACCATGCTAATGCAAAACCTGTTGTTCTAGCAAGTTTTTTAAGTTTATAAGTGCAGTGTTTAAAAATTTGCCCCTAATTTTGGCCTTTGTCTTCCTATTATCTTTGACTTTGTCCAGATTTCTTGTACTTACAGGTTGAGAGGTATGCTTCCAGAACAACTTTCTACTCCATCTACAAATCAGCACTGACAGTGCTGCATTGATTTGTTGCATAAACAAACAAGAAGTAACCAAATACATGTTCGTGTTACCCTGCTGCAGTCATCACACTTGGGTTATCCTGTCATCAGGCGGTCCCACAGTCGGCCTGAATTCCAAAGTCTTGGACCGGTGTCGGTTGCTGTCGCTTCTTCCCTGACGTCAGTGCGCCAGGGGTATACAAGAGGCATCCGATGCCATTTTCTCAGTCTTTCTTGCCGCGCAGTGCCCGAAGCAGAAGCAGTTCGCAAGTGCCGGTCGGCCGACACCTGAGATTTTCAAATCGAGTTTCATTCCGAAGTCTTCAAAGCTAAGTACCCCGTTGGGGATCCTTTTCTTGCTTCAGTCCGATGTCAGAAAAAGTTAACAATTGCATTTCTTGTGGGAAGCAAATACTTCATAAGGACTTTCATTCTTATTGTATACCTTGCCTAGGCCCAGACCACGACGTCACTGGTTGTCGGTTTTGTGCTAGGTTCAATAAGCGAAATATAAAGTGACGCTTTGATTTCGCATGACACTACTTCGGTAGGAAATTTAATTACACTATGCCGTCGGAGCAACCGACTACCGGCGTGCATAAAAAACGCAAAGATAAAGACAGGCAGTACCTACACAGGAGCAAGGCCAAGGATTTTACTCAAGGCTCTTTCTAGTCCCCAGAAAGGACAATGCTTGTTGACCCATTCTGGACCTTTCATTTCTAAACACCTTCTTGCAAGTACCCAAATTCAAGATGCTAACACTACAGCAGCTTCTTCCCATGTTGGGCAAGAAAGCTTGGCTAGTAACGTTGGACCTCAAGGAGGCATACCTGCATGTCCCTATCAGACAAAATTGCAGAAGATACCTCCATTTCATTGCAGGTTCAACCCATTACCAATTCTCTGCACTGCCCTTTGGCTTATCTACTGCACCCAGGGTCTTCACAAAATGCCTGGCACCAGTAATTGCATACTGCAGATGAAGAGGAATTCAAATATACCCATACCTGGATGACTGCCTCATCCAAGCAGAAAGCAAGGACATTCTCTTACAACATGTGGCTTTTGTAAAACACCTTCTAAGTTGCCTAGGGTACACAGTAAATGAAAAAAAATCAAAACTAGTGCCCTCACAAAATATGACATTCCTGGATGCCAGCTTGAATACAACGGCCCAGATGGTTTATCTGATGCCAGACAAACAGCTACAACTAACTCAATACTTCAAAACAATGGCAACAAAGACCCAACTCCCTGCAAGAAAAATTCTGCGGGCCTTGGGCTTCATGGCATCTTGCATACTATTAATACCATTTGCAAAACTGCATATGAGGAAATTACAATGGTACCTAAAAAGCATATGGACTCCACACAGCCACAGCTTGGAAACAATACCACCTCTCATTCCCTGCCTTCAACAGGAGTTTCTATGTTGGTCACAGGCATGTCACCTCAACAAGGGTCAGCCTTTCACCTTACCCCCAGCCAGGCAAGCTATGACAACAGATGTATCGGACTACGCCTGGGGGGCACACATGGCAGGACGGTGCGTTCAAGGCATATGGACTGCAGATCAAAGGCATCTGCACATCAATCAAAAAGAAATGCTAGCTGTACAGAATGCCCTGACAGCCTTCAAGGACCTCTTACATCCAGGACAGCTTACAATAAGGACAGACAACACCACAGTAATGTGGTACATAAACAAGGGGGTACACACTCCTACGCTCTATGCAGGCAAGCAATGACCTTGTGGAACACAGCACTGGCTTACCAAGTTGATTTACAAGCTCAATTCCTGCCAGGAAAAAAGAACACATTGGCAGACAACTTAAGCAGAGAAACATCATGGATCCCCACGAGTGGAAACTGGATCCACAAGTATTTGCAGTGATAACTCAAAAATGGGGGCACCCAGACATAGAACTGTTTGCCAGCCCCCAAAACTATCAGCTAACAAAATTTTGTACAAGGACATTTCACTATCAAGCTTAGAAAGTTGACGCACTCTCATTCAGTTGGAAAATGCTGACAGTATGTGCCTTCCCTCCATTGCCCCTTCTCACAAAGGTGCTGCTGAAAGTCAGGATGGAGTGACCTCGAATGATACTCATTGCCCCAGACTGGCCACGCCAGCACTGGTACCCACTATTAAGGAATATGGCCCAGGGCCCACCATGGATTTTACCACAAATTACTCATCTGCTCACACAGCAAGACAGTCAGATTCTACACAGTCAGCTCAAAACCTTAAATTTGGCTGCATGGCAAATCACCTAAGCAACCAGCCAGCTCCTCTTTCACAAGCTGTTATGGATGTTATTCTGGAAGCCAGGAGGCCCAGCACCAGGAAAGCCTACTCAGACAAATGGAAAAGGTTTTGCGCCTGGAACCAAGCTAAAGGCCAAAACACCCTTCAGGCGGACATACCTCAGACTCTACAATATTTAACTGAGATGTTACACAAAGGGCTTTCTTTTTCATCTATTAAAATCCACGCCTCAGCTATTTCACTCACTACAACACAGATTGTCCCTTATTTTCACATCCACTTCTAAGGCAGTTTCTCAGAGGGGCCAAAAACATTAGGCCTCCCAGGAGAGCACCAACACCAACTTGGGACCTCAATTTTGTTCTGGAAAAACTTACGCTACCTCCTTTTGAACCAGCTTTCTCAGCTGACTTAAAGTTTATATCATGGAAGACTGCCCTGCTGCTAGCAATTACTTCAGCCAGAAGAGTCTCAGAGCTTCAGGCACTAATGGCAGTAGAGCCTTTCCTCATTTTTCATCAAGACAGAGTTTCCCTACGAACTAACCCCTCCTTTATGCCTAAGGTGGTATCCAGTGTGGCTCTAAATCAAACCATCCATTTACCCACCTTCTTTCCAAATCCACAGAACAAAGGAGAAAGACTCCTGCATTCCTTGGACATTCACAGGCAGCTACGTTACTACTTGGATAAAACTAAGGTTTTCAGAAAATCTGACCAGCTTTTTGTATTCTATGCTACAGCATCACAAGGAAAGGCTATCTCAAAGCATACCATTTCCAAATGGATAGGACATTGCATACGTTTTTGCTACACCCACCATGGAAAACTAGTTCCTGCTAGCATAAGGCCCCACTCTACCAGGGCAGCAGCTACATCTACAGCCTTCCTCAGGGGGGTGCCAACCAAGGATATTCTGGAAGCTGCAACTTGGAGTTCAGTACACACCTTCACCAAACACTATCACTTACCTCTTTACTCTAAGATTAGAGCTGGCTTCGCCACTGCAGTTTTGCAGGGCCTTCTAGCCTCCTCTAACCCTGTTTGACTCCACCTCCCATCCTTAGCTTTGGTATTCTACCCAAGTGTGATGACTGCAGCAGGGTAACACGATGAACATAGTACAGTTTTGTACCTACCATAAATGTAGATGTTCGAGTGTATACCCTGCTGCAGTCCAGGTTACCCTCCCTCCATCTCCTCTGACCTAACTAAAACCTTTTCAGTACCTTAAAATCTGATACAACCTTTGTGGTGTATTTGCTTATAGCTGGAGGGACGTTTTGTTTGTGCTAAACTTTTATTATTGGTACTATCTACTGACCACCTTTTGGGGGGGCACCTGACATCTGGGGCAAGAAAAACTGAAGAAAATAGCGTTGGATGCCTCTTATATACCCCTGGCACATTGACGTCAGGGAAGAAGCGACAGCAACCGACGCCGGACCAAGACTTTGGAATTCAGGCCGACTGCGGGACCGCCTGACGACAGGATAACCCAAGTGTGATGACTGCAGCAGGGTATACACTCGAACATTTACATTTATGGTAGGTACAAAACTGTACTTTTCAGCTTTAAAAGAGACCATTTTATTTTGGTGGCATGTCTAACATGGTTTACATTTTAGCAACTCATTGTAACAGTTTACAAAGCCAACAGGTAGATACCATGGGCAAGAAGATGACTTGGATCCAGTTTACATTTGTGAGTCAAAAAATTATTCATCAAATTACACAAATGTGGGGTCTTCCAGAAGTTTAATGTTTTTGCTGCTACCACAACAATCCCTTGTGGTTCAAGAAGTAAGTCTGGAAGATGGATGCTTTCTCCTTTCAGTGGAAAGTACAGTTGTGTACTCTTACCATAAATGTAGATGTTCAGGTGTATTCACTGTTGTAGTCATCACACTTGGGTTATCTGCCTGCAGGTAGCCTTCAGTCTGCCCGAATACCAGAGACTTAGTGTTTCTGCATCGGTTGCTGTCGCTTCAGTTCTGACGTCAGGTTGTCAGGGGTGTAAAAACAGGCAGCAGACGCCATTACATATGTTTTTCTTGCCCCAAATGTCAGGAGCCCCCCAAATAGGGAGCTAAGTTATGGTGGAAAACACCACCAGTAAAAAGTAAATACCAATAACCCTATAAGGGGTGAGTAATAGAGAGAGAGAGAGAGAGACATGGGGGCTGGAGGGGGGAGCCAGGACTGCAACAGTGAATACACTCGAACATCTACATTTATGGTAAATGTACACAACTGTACTATGTTCTTCGTGTTTCACTGTTGCAGTCATCACACTTGAGTTGATTCCCAAAGCTGAAGAATGGGTGGAGGCAGTCGAGAAGAGTTGGGGCTGGCTAGTATGCCCTGCAGGACTGCTGTTGCAAAACCCGCCGTGGATTTGGAAAAGATGGGCAGGTGGTAATATTTGGTAAAGGTGTGAACAGAATTCCAGGTAGCAGCTTCCGGAATGTCCCTTGTAGGTACTCCCCTGAGGAATACTGTAGAGGTAGAAGTTGCCCTAGTGGAATGCGTTCTGAACCCCCTAAGGGGTTGGTTTCCCATGGTGCTTGTAGCAGAAATGGATACAGTGTGCTATCCATTTGGAAATTATTTGTTTTGAAATGGCCTTGCCCTCTCCCCCTGGTGCAAAACTGACTAGTAACTGGTCAGATTTCCTGAAGGGCTTAGTCCTATCAAGGTAGAATCTGAGCTGTCTGTGTACATCTAAGGAGTGCAGGATCCTTTCCCCTTTATTTTGAGGATTAGGGAAAAAGGTTGGCAAATGGATAGATTGGTTGAGAGCCACACTAGACACCACTTTAGGCATAAAGGAAGGGTTAGTCCTGAGGGAGACCCTGTCAGCATGAAAAATAATGAAGGGTTTCAAAGCCATAAGTTATTGTAGCTCAGACACTCCTCTAGCTGAAGTGATTGCCAGAAGCAAGGCTGTTTTCCAAGAGAGGAATTTTAATTCTGCTGACGCTGCAGGCTCAAAGGGGGGGGGGGTAGTGTGAGCTTTTCCAGTACAAAGTTAAGTTCCCAAGCAGGGGTGGGGGGCTCTCCTTGGTGGCCTTAAATTGTTTGCCCCTCTCAGGAACTGTTTGATGAGAGGGTGAGAGAAGAGAGGTGGCTCAGTGTTGTAATGAGCTGAGATGACAGAGGCATGGATCTTAATGGAAGAGAAGGATAGGCCTCTGTTGGGTAGATCTACTAGGTGGTCCAAGATTAGAGATAAGGAGGGCAGTGTTGTGTCCTCTCCTTTAGACTGAATCCAGGAACAATACCTTTTCCACTTAGCATAGGATTTCCTTGTACTGGGTCTTCTGGCTTCAAAAATGATGTCCAGCACCTGCTTGCTTAAGCTAGACACTGGGGGAGAATTCAAGGAATAAGCCAGGCTGCAAAATTCAGGGTTTGCAGTTGTGGATCCAAGATCTGTCCCTCCTGCTGAGTGAGAAGGGTTGGGATCTGGTGTAGGTGCCAGGGTGGCACCAGTGACATGCACAGTAGTGGGTACCAGTGCTGGCATGGCCAGTTCGGGGCAGTTTGGATTGTCCTTGGTTTGCCCTGTCTTATCTTGAGTAATATTCTTGAGAAGATGCAGAGGGGGAAATGCATAGATTGAGAGGTTGTTACCCACTGGAAGGATAGGGCATCCACTTTCCAGGCCCTGCTGTAAGGTGTCCTGGTGCAGAATTTGCTGAGCTGGTGATTGTAGGGGAAGGCAAAAAGGTCCACCTCTGGGGTCCCCCATTTCTGGGTTAGAAGGCTGAAAGTGCTGAGGTCTAATTTTCACTCGTGTGGGTCTAGGAGATTTCTGCTTAAGTCGTTTACCAGAGAGTTTTGTTTGCTTGGCAAGAATTGAGCTTGCAGATGGATATGCATGTCCAAGACCCTGTTCCACAGGGCCATGGCTAGCCTGCAGTGTGGGAAAGAGTGGGTTCCCTCCTGCTTGTTGATGTACCACATAACTGTGGTGTTGTCTGTTTTTATTAGCAGGGGTCTTGGTGAGAGTAGGGATCTGAAAGCTGTTGGAGCGTGCTGAACAGCTAGCATCTATTTTGGTTGATGTGCAGATGAATTTGACTTGGGCTCCAGTGGCCCCTAATGCACTTGTCCAGATGTGCCCCCCAAGCGTAGTCTGACGCGTCTGTGGTTAGGGTCTGGGCGGCGTGGGGTTGAATAAAGGGAAGCCCCTTGTTGTGGTTGCATGCTGCTGCCCACCAAAGAAACTCTGTCCTTAGACAAGGTATGACTGTTTCCAGGTCCTGAGAATGTTGTCACCAAAGACTTTAAGTACCATTGAAGTTTCCTCATACGCAGTCTAGCGTATGGAATTAGTAGAATGCAAGAGGCCATGAACCCCAGGGCCTGCAGGATATTCCTTGCGAATAGCTGTCTTCTGGTGGCCATTTGAGCAAAGTAGCCTGTTAAATAGGCTTGTTTTTCTGAAGTAAGGAATGCCATCTGGGATGCTATGTCCAAGCTTGCTCCCAGGAATACAATCTTTTGACTGGGGACTAGTTTTGATTTCTTTTCGTTGATAGTGTACCACAGGGAGGTTAGAAGGAGCTTTGCAAATGTCAGGTGCTGCAACAGCTTTTCCTGACTGTCTGCCTGCATCAGACAGTCATCAAAGTAAGGGTGAATTTGAACCTTTTTCTGTCTGCAATAGGCAATTGGTGGAGCCAGGCATTTTGTGAAGACTCTGGGAGCAGTGGATAAGCCAAAGGGAAGTGCAGAGAACTGGTAATGCATAGATCCTGCCCTGAAACATAGATATTTCTTGCACGAGTCCCTGATACGGATGTGCAGATAGGCTTCTTTTAGGTCTAGGGTGGTTAACCAGGCATCTTAGGACAGCATAGGAAGAAGCTGCTGACCGGTGAGCATTTTGAATTTTGATACCACCAGGAAGGTGTTTAGAATGGAAAGATCTAGGATTGGGTGCCAAGTACCCACTTTTCTGGGTACCAGGAAAAGTCTGGAATTAAAGCCCTTGACCTATCTGTTGTGCAGGAACAGGTTGAATTGCCCTTATGGAGAGCAGGGATTGAACTTGGTTTTATGCCTCTGTCCACTGGTTTGGAGGAAGGTCTGGGAACCCTTTTGGGGTTGGCAGTGAGTGGAAGTAAAATTTATACCCCTGGAATACAATGTTGAGGACCCATCAGTCTTTGGTGATGGTGGTCCAGTTTTTTGCATGATGGGCAAGTTTTCCTCCTAAGGGCACAACCAATTGGGCAAAGGTGAGGAGTGGAGTTGAGAAGTCAATGTGAATCCTTTCTATAATGGGGTGGCTTAGCACTCACTGTTTTAGAAGTGGAGGTATTCCATTGCTTAGATCCCTGCATACCCTGAGACTGTAATCTGGGTGGGGGGGGGGTCTGTTTGCCCTGGGTCTAGTTTGAGATCCCCTTGAGGAGGCTGGAAAGAATCAGTGTTTCAAGGGGCAATGCCTGCTGAATCTTGGAGGCTGCACTTGAAAAAAATCTTTGACTGTCTGCATAGACTTAGCTTTTTCTTCCATCTTTTTTAGAACCTCTTCTGCTTTGGTGCCAAACAGATAGTCCTTGTTCAAAGGAGCTTCTAGTAATTTTGATTTGACATGGGTCTGGCAAGGTCTGTTCATTAAGCCAAGCATGCCTTCTCAGTACAGAACCAGTGACTGCTGCCCTGCAAGATGCTTCTAGGGCATCAATGCCACATTGCAAGGTATGCCTGCTGACTTGGCTTGCAGAATGCATAAGCTCCTGTGGAAGTCTTTATTTTCTGCACAGTCAGTAAAGGTAGATAATTTTTGCTTAATAAGTTCCATAATATGTTGCTGGTATTTCAGCATGTGACACTGACAATTCAATGCCCTAATGACGAGAGTTGCAGAGGTGTATACCTTTTTACCCCATCTGTCTAAAGCTCGGGAATCCCTGTCCGAAGGGGTGAAATTCTTAGCTGTAGTTGCTTTTATAACTTTAGGCCACTGGGAAATGACCTCTGGGTCAGCAGTAGGATTTTTGAAAAGAAATTTGTAAGAGTCGGGGACTTTCTAGTACCTGTCTGGTTTCCTTGGAGCAGGGGGTAAAGTGTCAGGGGTTAGACTGGATTCCATAAAGACATAATCCACAACATCCAGAACAGGAGGGATAGCTAAAGGTCTATGTTGTGGTAAATCTGAAAATTCTCTGTCTCTTTTTGGACTGAGGATAATCCTGGCATTCCCAGTGGAAATGCTCTCTTAAAGTATGTAGGGTTTCCCCAAAAGAAAAATCCTCTGGAGGGGAAGCGGAGGGAATGGAGTCCCCTTTATCTGAATCCTCATAAGCAGTTAAAGGCATGTCTTCATATTCAGAAACCTCAGAGTCGTTGGACTCTTGGTCTGTTAAAGCTGCTGGGGACAGGTCTCTTTTCCTTTTAGCAGGGGAAGGCTGGCTTCCCCTAATCAGCGTAATCAGGTCTTCTGCCATTTTAAGCATTTGGTGATGTGGTAAGGAAGCAGGTGCTTGAGTTTGGGCCGTTGTTTTTTTAGGTGTAGCTCGTACTCTTGGCCTTAGAAACTCAATAGTTTTAGACCCAGCTAAAGATGCAAGGGAAGTCGTGGGTGTGTGTCTAATATCGATAATGCGAAGAACTTTCTCGGAAGCCAGTGCCTGCACAGCGGCTCCGGACCCATCCAACGTAGAGACATCCACAAGTTCCGTAGTCAGAGTCTCACGGCATACCGGACTCTGAACAGGTCTCGGTAATGGCCTGTGAATCCATCGAAGTGGGCATCAGGGGCTGCAAAAGCACCTCACTGAGTACTGGTGATTAGCTTAATGGAAGTGTCGTCAGCAGTTTTGGACCTGTGTGGTCTGTCCTTATCCTTTTTTCAGAAGATCGATAGACGGATGGCTTACTGAAGCCATTTTGGAATATAGAGAATGAGAGCGAAAGTATTTAGCGACAATAAGGGTCCGATGAATAGTTCGGGCATTGAACAAAGCACATAACCGACAGCAAGGTATGTCATGGTCTGGGCCTAAACAGGTGACTCGTTAAGAGTGGAAATTTCTGTGCGGTATTTGCTTTCTACAGGCGAGACAATTGTTAACTTTTTCTGACATCGGTTAGAGCAAGAAAAAAGGATCCCCAACAGGGTACTTAGCTTTAGAAGACTTCAGGATGATTCAGTTTGGAAACGAAAGCTCAGGTAGCGGCTGACCGGCACTCATGAGAACTGCTTCTGCTTCGGGCTCCTCGGCAAGAAAGACTGATGTAATGGCATCAGCTGCCTATTTTTATACCCCTGATGACATGACGTCAGTTCTAAAGTGACAGCAACTGAAGCAGAAATACTAAGTCTCTGGTATTCGGGCCAACTGAGGGTTATCTGGAGACAGATAACCCAAGTGTGATGACTGCAACAGTGAAAGACGAAGAACATCTAGGTTGTGATGTATCCATTTCTTCCATTTCCATTAAAGCAAAGCTCAACCATTGGGCTAAAAAGTCCATATATTTTGTCATATCTTGATGATCTGTGCTGTAGTAATTATTCATAATCGCAATGCTTCTTTTATGTATATATTTTTTCTTATAGCCAAAAGTAGTTAGGAGACTGCATACTGATACACCTGTGCTTTTTTCAGTCCCCTTATGATTTCCAGAATACAGTTTGTATATCTGTAGCATGTCATAGCAGAGATAAAACAAGTGATCTGATGTCATTTTCATCCATTCCTCAATTAACCGGTCCGGATCCAACTCTGCCACCTTCCATAGATTCTAGGACTCAACGCTTGAGTTTCTCCCTTACCCATAATGCCTTTGACCACTGCAGTACCTCAGATCTCGTTTGCTGCTCTTCATGTTCGTACAGGATTGCGATCTTTCCATCTCTAAGGGTTTTGTGAGTTTAGTGAACTGCTTATTTAGCTAAATTTTCTGTCTTAATCTTTAACTTTTCTTCTTTTTTATATATCTCCCTTACTCTTATACTAAGTTTTGTCTTGGTATCTTTTCTATCATACTTGGTAGTTTTTCTTCTTTGGCATCTTTACCTCACTTGGAAGTATTCCATTTTTACCATTGTTGGTAATTGTAATTTTTCTATCTTTCCCCTTATTAAAAGTAAAGTGAAAAAAGTACAAACTTTCTTTAGTTAGCTACTGTTTGTGATTGTTGCAGAACTTTTTTTTTTTTTTTCCAGTAAGCCGACAAGCCTACTGGTTTTAAGACATGCACTTCATGTGAGAATAAGATTCCCAATTCTGATGCCCACAGAGAGTGCATTTACTGCTTAGGCCAGTCGCATTTGGTACTCCCTGTTCCATCTGTGCAGCCTTTAATTCTGGGGCCATTAGTGCCAGGCAAAATAAATGTGTCCTGAAAGGTCTGTTACCAGCTTCTTCTCCTTCTTCAGGTTCCTCTACATGAGGGGCTCAAACCTCTTCACAAAATTCTAAGGAGCCCGTGGAGCACCATAAACACACTTCTGATGTTCGTGTTACACTGCTGCAGTCATTACACTTGGGTTATCCTGCCATCAAGCAGTTCCCCAGTCGGCCTGAGTTCCAAAGTCTTGGTCCGGTGTCGGTTGCTATTGCTTCTTCCCTGACGTCAGTGCGACAGGGGTATATAAGATGCAGCTGACGCCATTTTCTTCAGTCTTTCTTGCCACGCGTTGCCCGAAGCAAAAGCAGTTCGCAAGTGCCGGTCGGCCGTCTCCTGAGATTTTCATTCAGAATCCAGAACCAAAGTCTTCTACAAAGCTAAGGACCCTGTTCGGGAAACTTTTTCTTGCCTCAGACTGATGTCAGTAAAAGTTAATAACTGTATTTCTTGTGGGAAGCAAATACCTCATAAGGATTTCCATTCTTATTGTATCCCATGCCTAGGCCCAGACCACGACGTCACTGGTTGTCGGTTTTGTTCTTGGTTTAACAAGCGCACTATTAAATGTCGGTTTGATTTTGCCCAACATTATTTTGGCAGAAAATTCAATTACAACATGCCGTCGGAACTTCCGACGACCGGAATACATAAAAAGCGCAAAGACAAGGACAGGCATCCGAGGCCCAAAACTGACTAAGCCTCTTCTAGGCCAGTCACCAGTTCTCCGGTTTTCAGCGAGGTGCCTTTGCAGCCCCTGATGACCGCTTCTTTAGAACCACAGGCCGCCTCTGACTCCCACATGGAGATGGCTGGGCCTTCGGATGCACAAGATTTTCAGCCTACCGAAACTAACCCTTCAGAGGGATCCAGAGTAGCTGAACAACCCGTAGCTTCAGAGGGTGTTTTCAGACCTACTCAGTTAAGCATTAAATATTCTGCTAAGTCTAAACCTCCTTTAAAAACAAAGAAACAAATACAGCATTCTCCAGGACAGGCCTCCATGCCTAAGAAACAAATGCTCAAAATGGCCGAAGACCTAATCACTCTGATCAGGGGGTCCCATTCCCCCTCCTGATAAAAGGCCTAGACAGGATGCAGACTGACTCATCTGACCAGGTATCCATCTCTTCCGATTCATCCTTAGACCTAGGATACTCTTTACCCCCTTATGAGGATTCTGATGCTGAGGAATCAGTTCCATCAGCCGCTCCGTCTGAGGACTACTCCTTTGGGGAAACCTTACATACCATGAGGGAGCATTTCCATTGTGAGGGCCAGGGTTACTCAGAATCCAAGAAAAGGCTCAGAGACTTCCTTTTATTACCTCAACACAGACCCCTTGCTATTCTGCCAGTGTTAGATTTTGTGGATGATGTGTATACTGAATCCAGCTTAAATCCTGATTCTTTACCTCCAGCCCCAGTTAAGCCTGACAGATACTACAGAGTCCCTGACTCTCACAAATTTCTTTATAAAAGCCCTGATGTCCTTCAAGGATGCATCTGCAGTCCTTACAAATGGGTTGTCCTGTCGTCCGGCAGCCCTTCGATCGGCCGGATTCCAAAGTCTGGGTCTGGCCTCGGCTGGTGTCGCACTTCACCCGACGTCATAGCTGCAGCTCTTCGGGTATAAAGGCATCAGCCGACGCCATTTTCATCAGTCTTTCTTGCCGCGTGGCACCCGAAGCAGAAGCTGTTCGCAAGTGCCGGTCGGTCAGATCCAGAGATTACTACTACCGAATACGACTTCGAAGACTTCTAAAAAGCTAAGTACCCCGTTGGGGACTCTTTCTTGCCTCAGCCGATGTCAGAAAAAGTGAATAACTGTTTAACTTGTGGGAGACAAATACCTCATAAAGATTTCCACTCTTACTGCTTACCTTGTTTAGGCCCAGACCACGACGTAGCAGCTTGTTTAGCCTGTGCTTCTTTCAACCGACGGACGCTTAGACGTCGGTCGGAGTTTGCTGAACAGTTTTTCGGCTCAGATTTCGCGTACATTATGCCATCGGATCCTCCGACTTCACAAGTTGCTAAGAAACGCAAAGAAAAGGACCGACACTCGCGGTCCGCGGTTTCGGCCGAAACCGTGGTTAAGCAAACTGCGAGTGTCTCGGTTTCGGCCGAAACCGAGCAAGCGGTTCTAACTTCAGCCGAATTCATGACTACTACCGAGGCCCCTTCTAACCTGGTTGAATCGGCCTCTGAAATTCAACCTGCTACTGTGATTTCACAAGAATTATCGGACACCATCCCCTTGGATGTTTCAACCCCTGCACGTGGTGCTGCTAGGCCTTCTGCAGCCATGTCCATAAAGGCCTTTGTCAGGGCTAAAGCAGCCAAAACATCTAAGTCTGTGCCCGTAAGCCCCTCTCTCACAGGCCCAGCTCCAGTTCCCAAATGCTTACTCTGGCAGAGGATCTCATCTCTTTAATAAGGGGATCCCAACCTCATCCAGACAGGGCCTCTCAACCTCCTCCAGAAAAGAGACCTAGAGCAGAGCCCCCTGAGCCAGTGTCCTCAGATGATTCTTCTGATGATTCAGACAATACAGACCATCCAGAGGCTCCTTTTTCTCCTTATGAAGACTCCGATGCTGAGGAATCGATTCCTTCTGCCTCTCCACCAGAGGAATTTTCCTTTGGGGAAACCTTACATGCCATGAGGGAGCAATTTCAATGGCAGGGGCAAGATTTCTCAGATTCAAGGAAAAGGCTTAGGACTTTTTTGCATTTACCACAACATAGGCCTTTAGCTATACCTCCAGTTCTTTCTGTTGTAGATGATGCATTTAATGATGCTTGCACTGCTCCTGATACTTTACCTCCAGCCCCTGCTAAGCCCGATAGGTTCTACAGGGTCCCGGACACACATCACCATTTATACAAGGCTCCTTTTGCAGATCCCGAGACTATCTCCCAGGGGCCTAAGGCAGTAGCTTCGACCTCAGTTAAAAATCCCCTCCCCTCTGAAAGGGAATCCAGGTCCTTAGAGAGATGGGGTAAAAAAGTATACACCTCTGCTACTCTCTCAGCTAGGGCATTGAACTGTCAGTTTCATATGATCCAATACCAGGAGTATATGCTTGATCAGTTAACTAAGAAACTGTCCTCTGATGACTCTTTAGATAAGAAATATGTTCTAGAAATGGTGCATAACATTCAGCAGGTTAGTAGCCATTCTTTAAAATGTGGCTATGATGCACTGGAGGCTTCCTTTAGATCAGCCATGACTGGCACAGTTATCAGAAGGCATGCATGGTTGAAAGAACAGGTCTTGCTGGATCATGTTAAAGCAAAACTATTAGATGCTCCTATGGATAAGGTCAATTTATTTGGTTCTCCTGCTCTGCAGGTACTGAAGAAAATGGAAGAGAAGGCAAAATCTGTACAAACAGTGAAAGATTTCTTACAGGTTCAGCCTCCAAGGTTTAGCAGGAACTGGCCTTCCAAAAATTGGTCCTTTCCAGACTCCTCTAAAACACAGAGAGGCAGGAATAGGCGTTCAAGAGGCAGAAACCAATCCAGAGGAGGTGCCTACAGGGGACGCCAGTGGCAAGGTAACAACCAGCGAGGTACAGACACAACTACTACCACTGCAACAGGACAATCACAGTGACTTGGCTCTGGCACCGCCTACCAGGGAACAAATAGCAGCACCCTTAGGCGGAAAGTTAGCCTTATTTTCAAAAAACTGGCACTGCATCACAAGAGAAGTGGATTTTGCAAACTATAGACCAAGGCTACAGGTTACCAGGAAAAAGAGGAATGCCAAACCTACCACCAAATCAAAAGACAGAAGCTCTAAAACAAATAGCTCAATTAGCAAAAATGAGAGCTGTGGAAAGGGTACCATCTATGGAACAAGGAAAGGGATTTTACTCCAGACGCTTCCTGGTACCAAGAAAAGAGAAAAATTGGAGGCCTATTCTCGACCTGTCCGCTTTAAACACATTCATCATTGTTCCAAAATTCAAAATGCTGACCCTACAGCAACTTTTTCCCATGCTGGGCAAGGAGTCTTGGCTGGTGACTCTAGATCTCAAGGAGGCATACCTGCACGTCCCCATACGACCAAATTGCAGAAGATACCTCAGATTTCTTGCAGGATCAGAGCATTATCAATTCTCAGCATTGCCCTTTGGCTTATCTACTGCGCCCAGAGTGTTCAATAAATGCCTGGCATCAGTAATCGCTCACTGCAGGCTTCAGGGAATCCAAATATATCCATACCTGGACGACTGCCTGATACAAGCGGACAACAGAAACAAGCTAACAGAAGACTTACAAAGAGTCATTTACTTACTGCAAGCCCTGGGATATACAGTCAATATAAAAAAGTCATTACTGATACCATCCCAAAGAATAACCTTATTAGGTGCAGAATTGGACACAACAAAACAGATGGCGTTCCTAACTGCAGAAAAACAAGAACAACTTCCTCTCTACTTCTTGGCATTAACAAAGCAGAACCAACTAACAGCAAGGAAAGTACTGCAGGCCTTGGGCTTCATGGCATCCTGCATAATCCTGGTCCCTCATGCCAGACTACATATGAGAAAGCTACAGTGGTACCTGAAGAATTTATGGTCTCAACACAGGCACAGCCTAGAAACCGAAATACCACTAATCCCATGCCTGAAGCAAGAGTTCCTATGGTGGGCTCAGGCATGTCAGTCAAACTCAGGTTTGCCCTTCCACAGCATTCAACCAAGCCAAACCATCACAACGGACGCCTCAGACCTTGGTTGGGGGGCCCACATGCTGGACAACTGCATACAAGGCTTATGGACTCAAGATCAGCTGCACCTGCACATAAATCAAAAGGAAATGCTGGCAGTAAAACTGGCAATCCAGAATTTCAGACCATTCCTCCAAGAAGGGCAGTTGATGATAATGACAGGTAACACCACAGTCATGTGGTACATCAACAAACAGGGAGGCACTCATTCATACCCTCTATGCCGGATGGCACTGGACCTATGGAATATGGCTCTGAGCTACAACATTCAGTTACAAGCAATTTTTGTACCGGGAAAAGAAAACATCCTAGCAGATATATTAAGCAGAACTACCTCAGATGCTCACGAATGGATGCTACACCCGGACATCTTCAAGGCCATCACAAGGAAATGGGGACTACCACAAATAGACCTATTCACATCCCCACTCAATCACCAGCTCAAGAAATTCTGCACAAGGACGTACCACCCACTTGCTTGGAAGGTGGACTCTCTATCCTTCAGTTTGAAAAGCCTGACAGCATATGCATTCCCACCTCTTCCTTTGATGCACAAGGTGCTATTGAAGATCAAAGAGGACCGTCCAAGGATCATTCTGATAGCTCCAGACTGGCCAAGGCAACATTGGTACCCATTACTGAGGAGCATGTCTCGGGGACAAATGTGGACACTACCCCTGATTCCATTGCTGTTAACTCAGAGCGGCTACAACACCCTGCATCCAAACCTCAAAACTCTGCAGCTGACTGCCTGGAACATCACATAAGAGCAACTAACCCAGATTTATCCCAAAGGGTTAAAGACATTATCCTTGAGGCCCGCAGACCTTCAACAAGAAGGAACTATGCAGGGAAATGGAAAAGATTTCTCATTTGGAGTACTGAAAGGGGAAAAGATGTGTCAAAGGTAGACATAGCCAACATCCTGGAATATTTGGCAGAGCTTTTCCATAAAGGCCTGTCCTATTCCTCCATCAAGATACATGCATCAGCTATTTCTGCAGAATACAGCTTCGATCCCCCTGTCTTCTCGCATCCTCTACTCAGGCAGTTTCTGAGAGGAATTAAAAATGTAAAACCTCCTAGGAAACCACCATTGCCAGCATGGGACTTGAATTTTGTGCTAGAAAAATTGACACTCCCCCCTTTCGAACCAGCAGCAACAGCAGAACTTCAACACACATCCTGGAAAACTGCTTTCCTGCTGGCAATTACCTCAGCAAGAAGGGTTTCTGAGCTACAGGCTTTAATGGCAGTACAACCCTTCCTAATCTTCCATCAAGACAGAGTGTCCATGAGAACAAATCCTACATTTATGCCTAAGGTGGTATCCCAGAGTGTCTTTAAACCAGGCTATCCACCTACCTACATTCTTCCCCAATCCACAGAACAGGGGGGAAAGACTGCTGCATACTTTGGATGTACATAGACAGTTACGCTACTACCTGGACAGAACCAAGGGCAATAGAAAAACTGACCAGCTTCTGGTAGCATATGCAACAGGAAGGGAAGGAAAAGCAATTTCAAAACAGACAATCTCCAAGTGGATAGGGAATTGCATCAGATTCTGCTACTCCTACCATGGAAAGCAAACTCCACAGAACATAAGGCCTCATTCTACAAGGGCTACAGCCACTACCACAGCTTTCTTACGTGGAGTGGCTACCAAGGACATTATAGAGGCTGCTACTTGGACCTCCGTGCATACATTTGCCAAGCATTATAACTTACCTTTATACTCTAGATCCCGAGCAGGGTTTGCCAATGCTGTTTTGCAAGGGATCCTAACTACACCATAATTTCTTCTTCCTCCTCCCCTAGTTTGGCTATGGTATTCTACCCATTTGTAAGGACTGCAGATGCATCCTTGAAGGACATAGTACAGTTTTGTACCTACCATAAATGTAGATGTCCGAATAGGAATGCATCTGCAGTCAGGATTACCCACCCTCCTTCCCCTCTGAGGTATTCCTAGGGTATTTGTCCATCTAATAGCTAGCTGGGGGGGGGATCTCTTATGGTGTATTTGTTTGTATATATGTACATACATGCTTATTTTTTGTGTTTGCCTTCTACTATTTGGAAACATTGGCATTTATCCAAAATTTAGCTATCCAAGAGGGCAACTGGCATCTGGGGCAAGAAACACTGAGGAAAATGGCGTCGGCTGATGCCTTTATACCCGAAGAGCTGCAGCTATGACGTCGGGTGAAGTGCGACACCAGCCGAGGCCAGACCCAGACTTTGGAATCCGGCCGACCGAAGGGCTGCCTGACGACAGGACAACCCATTTGTAAGGACTGCAGATGCATTCCTATTCGGACATCTACATTTATGGTAGGTACAAAACTGTACTTTGCTGACCCTGAAACTATTTCTCAGGGCCCCAAAGGGGTTAAGGCCTCATCAGCAAAGAATCCAGTCCCCTCTGACAGAGATTCCAGAGCATTAGACAGATGGGGGAAGAAAGTATATACATCTGCAACTTGAGCAATGAGGGCCTTAAATTGCCAGTTTCACATGCCAAAATATCAGCAATATTTGATGTCTCGGTTGAAACAAAAAATGCTTCCAGACTCAGATCCTCCTAATTTTAAGGAAATGCACGATTTATTGCATGCAGCTGAACAAGTGGGAAAACATACTTTGCAATGTGGATTTGATTCTTTAGAGGCCTCCTGTAGAGCAGCAGTTACAGGTTCTGTCATTAGAAGACATGCTTGGTTAAAAGAATGTACGTTACCAGATCATGTTAAAGCAAAACTATTGGTTACACCTTTGCAGCAGGAAGTGTTATTTGGAGTTAAGGCAGAAGAGGTATTAAAGAAAATGGAGGATAAGGCAAAATCTATGCAAATGCTGAAGGATTTCTTACAGGTTCAGCCTCCTAGATTTAGCAGAAATTGGCCAACAAAGAATTGGTCCTTTCCAGTTACAGACAGACCTCAAAGGGGCAGATACAGACGTTCAAGAGGTATAGGTCAACCACAAAGTCCTTACAGGCCTCGACAATGAGGCGCATCAGCCCAGAAAGAAGGGGAAGACGGGCCCCAACCATATAAAAAAACAGCCCCAATGACTTCCCACTACAGCTTCCAAACAGTTCTCTCTTGGCAGCCCTCTTGGGAGGAAAATTGGCACTTTTCTATCACAATTGGCATATGATCACCAAAGACAAATGGGTTCTCAACATTGTATCTCATGGTTACAGGTTCCACTTTCACACTCTGCCAAGTTTAAAAGGAATGCCAAATCTGCCACCAAATCAATGGGCAGAGGCTCAAAAACAAATTTCAGCACTCATGGACATGAGAGCTATTCAAAAGGTACCACCACAGGAGCAAGGACAAGGATTTTACTCAAGACTCTTTCTGGTTCCCAGAAAGGACAAAGCCTGGAGGCCCATTCTGGATCTTTCTTCTCTAAACACTTACCTGGATGTTCCAAAATTCAAAATGTTGACACTACAGCAGCTTCTTCCCATGCTGGGCAAGAAAGCTTGCTCGTAACCTTGGACCTCAAGGAGGCATACCTGCATGTCCCTATCAGACAAAACTGCAGAAGATACCACAGATTCATAGCTGGTTCAATGCACTACCAATTCTCTGCGCTGCCCTTTGGCTTATCTACTGTGCCCAGGGTCTTCACAAAGTGCCTGGCACCAGTAATTGCATTTTGCAGACAGAAAGGAATTCAAATTTATCCATACCTGGACGACTGCCTGATTCAAGCAGAGAGCAAGGACATTCTTCTAAAGCATCTGGCATTTTTAAAAAAGTTATTAAGTTGCTTAAGGTACACAGTAAACAAAAAGAAATCAAAACTAGTGCCCTCACAAGAGATAATATTCCTGGGTGCCAGCTTGAATACAACGGCCCAGATGGCTTATCTCACGCCAGACAAGCAAGGACAACTGACTCAATATTTTCAATTGATGGCAACAAGAACCCAACTCCCTGCAAGAAAAATTCTGCAGGCCTTGGGTTACATGGCATCTTGCATACTACTAATTCCATATGCCAGACTGCATATGAGGAAACTACAATGGTACCTAAAGAGTGTCTGGTCTCAATACTGTCAAAGTTTGGAAACAGTAATACCACTAATTCCTTGCCTTCAACAGGAGTTTCGATGGTGGGCTCAAGCTTGTCACCTCAACAAGGGACAGCCTTTCACTCAACCCACAGCCAGACAAACACTCACAACAGATGCATCGGATTACACCTGGGGAGCACACATGGCAGGAAAATGTATTCAGGGCAAGTGGCCCGCAGAACAAAGGCATCTTCACATCAATCAAAAAGAGATGCTAGCTGTACAAAATGCCCTTATAGCTTTCAAGGACCTTCTGCATCCAGGACAACTACTACTAAATACAGACGACACCACAGTTATGTGGTACATAAGCAAGGGGGCACTCACTCTTATCCCCTCTGCAGACAAGCCATGACCTTGTGGAACACAGCACTTAACCTATCAAGTTCATCTGCAAGCACAATTCCTGCCAGGAGAGAAAAACGCACTGGCAGACAACTTAAGCAGAAACATCATGGATCCCCACGAATGGGAATTGAATCCACAAATATTCAGAATGATAACACAAAAATGGTGGAGCCCGGACATAGATCTGTTTGCATCCCCAAATGAACTGGCAGCTACAGAAATTCTGCACAAGGACTTACCATCCACAAGCATGGAAAGTGGATGCCTTCTCATTCAGCTGGAAAAACCTACAAGTATATGCTTTTCCACCACCACCTCTCCTTCCAAAGGTACTCGTAAAAGCCAGGCAAGAAGAGCCAAAGATGATCCTGATTGCCCCAGACTGGCCACGCCAGCACTGGTACCCAGTCTTAAAGAACTTAGCACAAGGACCACCCTGGATTTTGCCTTTAAACCTGGCTGCATGGAAGATTCCTTAGTCAAGCAAGCAATGCCTCTCTCCAAAGCTGTTATGGATGTCATTCTGGAGGCCAGAAGGCCTAGTACCAGGAAAGCCTATTCGGATAAATGGAAGAGTTTCTGTGCCTGGAACCAGGCTCACAGCCATGACCCTCTTGTCCCAAATATTCCTCGGATACTACAATATTTAACTGAGATGCTGGACAAAGGCCTCTCCTTTTCGTCCATCAAGATCCACTCCTCTGCCATCTCTGCTCATTACAACATGGATCCACCAATTTTCTCTAATCCCTTGCTAAAACAGTACCTCAGAGGGGCTAAAAACATAAGATCGTCCTGTAGAGCACCTACTCCAACTTGGGACCTCAACTTCGTGTTGGAAAAATTAACTTTACCTCCTTTTGAGCCAGCTAACACAGCAGATTTAAAATATATCTCTTGGAAAACTGCTGTGCTCCTGGCACTAACATCAGCACGAAGAGTTTCAGAATTACAGGCACTAATGGCAGTGGAACCTTTCATAATTTTCCACCAGGACAGGGTGTCTTTAAGAACAAACCCTACTTTTATGCCAAAGGGTGGTATCAAGTGTGGCTCTAAACCAAACTATTCACTTGCCAACTTTTTATCCAAATCCACAGAATAAAGGGGAGAGACTACTGCATTCTTTGGACATATACAGGCAGTTACGCTTTTACTTGGACAAAACCAAAGCTTTCAGAAAAACTGAGCAATTATTGGTGGCATATGCTGCTAGAGTACAGGGAAAAGCCATGTCAAAGCAGACTATTTCAAAATGGATAGGACACTGTATACGTTTCTGCTATATACACCATGGGAAACCTGTACCTAACAGCATTAGATCTCACTCCACCAGGGCAACAGCCACTTCAATTGCCTACTTCAGAGGAGTACCTACCAAGGACATTTTGGAAGCAGCAACTTGGAGTTCTGTACATACCTTCACCAAGCATTACCATCTGCCTCTATACTCTAAATCTAGAGCTGGCTTTGCCACTGCAGTGCTGCAGGGCCTTATAGCCACCCCTAATGCCTTATAGAACCAGCCACCCTACCTCAGCTTTGGGATTCTACCCAAGTGTAATGACTGCAGCAGTGTAACACGATGAACATAGTACAGTTTTGTACCTACCATAAATGTAGATGTTCGAGTGTATACACTGCTGCAGTCCAGGTTACCCTCCCTCCTTCCCCTCTTAACTTGCTGGTACGTACCTATGTCTTCTACCCTTTACTACCTATGGGGGGAGTATTTGCTGGTAACCGAAAGTTGTTGATTGCTTTTCTTATGTATGTTTTATTAGCAATTTGAATTGCGCACCTTTTTGGGGGCACCTGACATCTGGGGCAAGAAAAACTGAAGAAAATGCTGTTGGTTGCATCTTATATACCCCTGTTGCACTGACGTCAGGGAATAAGCCACAGCAACCGATGCTGGACCAAGACTTTGGAACTCAGGCCGACTGGGGAACCGCCTGATGGCAGGATAAACCAAGTGTAATGAATGCAGCAGTGAATACAGTATAACATCTACATTTATGGTAGGTACAAAACTGTACTTTCAGTCTCCAAAGACTGTTCTTTCATCGGAGCCATCCAAGAAGGCTTATTAGACCTCAGAGCCAATCCTCATTGTGTCTCCTTCCCCTCAATGCCTTAGTCTGAGCATTTCACTTTAATCGATGTCACCCAGATTGAGGCCTCTCATTCTGCAGGAGACACACAAAAAACTTATAGGTCACCCTCCACATCTTCCTTCGTTAGGGCATCCTGAGGTCTATCTGAAGCAAAGGTAGATAGGATGATGGTCTTGCTGGCTCCATTTCCCATCAGATCTGTGATCTATAAACCATCTTTTCAGCCGGTTGTTGTTTCTGTGATCCAGCCATCCGTTTTGGAGCCCTTACATCCAATATCTCAGAATCGAGTCGTCTGATCCAAAGATTCCTATGTCTTCCACTCTGGAAATGTTCCTGATCTTATTGGCTCCTACCCCCTCATCAGAGCCATAGCGTCTGTGTTGGATCCAAGGGGTTGACTTTGACTCTGAAGCTTTCAGAGCTGTCACTTCCCCTTGGGGCTTCAGCATTGGACAGCTTGCTTCTGACTCCTCCTTTGGAGATGGGGGTTGGGGAAGTGTCTGCTCTGAGAACTGCGGCTCCAAGGGAATTGTTCTATGCTTTTCCAGGCCCTTCTTCCTTCGAGGTGGTGGAGAGGGCTTTCTCTTACCTGTGAGTAGTCTCAAGACTTCCTCCATCGGATCCATCCTTTGTTCCCCCTTTGAATCCTGTATCTGAATCTGTTCATCCTACCCCTCAGGGACAGCCACCCTAGAAGAACTTTCAATCAGTTTTCACATGAGGAACTTCCAGACTCTTCTGATACCTCGCCAGAATAGCCCAGTGAAGAGGTTCCTCAGAAGAGGTTGTGCAAAAGAAAGGCAATGAGATTTTCCACAGGAATCCCTCATGGATGATTTTGATGATGGAGAAGGGTTCTCAGATCTCCACCTGAGGACGTCTAGTTCAGAGACTACCTATAGACGTCTAGTTCAGAGACTACCTATAGATCCTCCTCCAGAAAAGGTGGGTGGTATTCCCATACCCCTTCCCAGGAGGAATCTGTGTTCTTGGAAGCCTTCGGATCTAGACCATCTACATCCAGGCGTCATTCATCAATGCTGCTTTTGCTAGATCTTCTTTGTTTGGGCCAACAGTTAGAGACCGTCTCCCACAGTGTAAAGGATGGAAAGGTCTTGTCTGCTGTTGGAGTCCGCTTTTCTACCATGCAGAGACCCTTCTCTAAGAATCAAAGTGGTTGGGAAGAAGTTGTATTTCCAGGAATCTTACGGTCCTTTCCAGGAATTACGTGGTGATTTCTCCCCAGAGGCAGAGGGGGAAATAACTATGATGGTAGATGCCACCCACGCACCTATAGCGATCTGCAGAACCAAGGATCTCAAGATTCTTTCTCAGACAGATCCTTCCAGTGCTTCTGAAAGGTTGGCTGACTGTTCCTCTGTGGGGGCAGTTTGGGGCACTTATCCTTGCACCAAAAAGCATTGATAGCCATCACAAAAGACTCTTAGGTGCAAACAATCTTATCCAGAGGATATTTCACTCACTTTTTACAAATTCCTGTAAAAAATGAGAAAGTCTCCCCAGTGTTCCACCCAACCAGGGGGAGCTAGCAGCTCAAGAAATCCGAAATTGCTAGATAAAAGTCATCCAAGAGGTCCCCCTAGACCAAACATGATCTGGAATTTATTCAAGGTTCTTTTTAGTGCCAAAAAAGACAGGGGACCTGAGACCTGTCTCGGATCTCAGTTGTCTAAATCAGTTTGTAAAGAATTCCAAATTCCGAATGTTCACGATTCAGTCCAGTCTACATTTCCTGCAGAAGGATGATTGGATGTGCACAATCGATCTTCAAGATTCATACCATCACATCAAAATGAACAGGCGCTCTCTTGGGTATCAACACTTCCATTTAGGGAGCCAGTCATTATCAGTTCAGAGCCCCTAAGGTGTTCACCAAATGCATGGCAGCAGTCGCAGCTCATCTTAAGACTGTTTGAATTCCGAGTGTTTCCTTACTTAGTTGACTGGCTGCTCACAGCATCAGCTAGGCATCTGCTCGTAAAAGCCAGAGACTACTCCAGCTGTCTCACTTGCTGGGAATTACTAGTAATATGGACAAATCACAACTTTGGCCAGTCCAAGCCTTGGAGCTTATAGGGGCTCATTTAGGCAGTCAGTTCTCTAGCTTTTCTGCCTCAAAGCAAAGTTCTTACATTGAAGACATGTCAGACAGATTCTTTCTCTTCCTTATCCCCAATAAAACTGGTCCTCAAAGCTTTAGGGTTGATGTTTACTGCAGTTACATTAATTCCCACTGCTCGTCTCCACATGAGGATTCTTCAGTGGACCCTAGCAGTGCAATGGTCCTTAAGACATTCTATGAAACTCTTTCAGGCTTGAAGAAAGTGTCATATTTGGTGGATTCACTCGGAGGAGATCAGTCAAGCTTGTCCATTTATTTTTTCTCCCCTGAAGGCCATGTTGATTATGGACACCTCCCAGTTGCGGTGGGGCGGGCATTACTTGGGACGGGACTGTTCAAGGCACGTGGCCCCCACAAGAGACCAATTTGCATATTTGTGTCCTAAGAGGAGAGTGGTGCTTCTAGCGTTAAAAGGCCTTTCAGAGCTATCCCCCTTTAGGGTCTATTGCAATACAAACAGACAACATGTCGGTAGTCTGGTACATCATCAAACATGTTGAGAAACAATAAGAGTATGGCAATGGATGATCTCATCCAACCACTTTCTTGTAGCGACGCATATACCCAAAAAATCCAACATTCTAGTTGACAAACTCAGCAGGACCATCCTCATGCCTCACGGGTGGTCTCTCAACCACTCAGTGGCAAACATGATCTATCACAAATGGGGTCAACTGTGCTGTGACCTATTCGCATATCCTATCAGCAACAAGTGTACCAGGTCGTTTGCCCTTTATCCCACCTCAGAGATGGTCACTGAGAGATGCTGTAGTCCATGTTTGGCCATCCATTCTCCTTTATGCTTATCCTCCCCTACTTCTCATCTCCAAGTTTCTTCAGGAAAGCATTTCAGTTGAAGAGCACAGTAATCCTCATTGCTCCCTTCTGGCCAAAACAGGTGTGGTTCCCCTTTCTTTGGTCTCACCTAGTACGTCCTCCACGGATGCTGGATCCCAGTAGAGACCCTCCAATCTTATTAATCAGGGCAGATTTGCCAAACATTGCAGGCTTCAAGTTTCATGGTTTCTCCAATTTTGATAATGGCTAGACACTCCAGGCTTTCCTCCCCAGTTTGAAGAATCCTAGTCTCCTCTCATAAGCCTTCAACTAGGAAGATTTACAGAAGTAAATGAAAAAGGTTTACTTTTGGGCTTATCAGAGAGAGCTAGATCCTTTTTCCACCCCACTTCTTGCTATTCTAGATTTCCTTGCCTCAATTTTTCAAAGGGGGGCAAGTTTGTCCGCTGTTAAAGTTCTGTTAGCAGCCATCTCCAGCTATCACATCAGAGATCATGCTGCTTCTTTAGTGTCATCTAAATTATGTAAGACGTTTCTTAAGGGTACCTTTTTACTCAGACCTCCAGTAAAGGACCCTACTCCACCTTGGGACCTTACTATGGTTTTGCAGACTTTTAGTACATTCTCCTTTTGAACCATCAGCTAAAGTAGATCTCAGGTTTCTTTCCTGGAATAATGTATTTTTTTTGTGGTATTGTATGACTAAGTCAGGAGTGTCAGAGAAGTATGCAAGAGTGGTACAGGATATGTACAAGGGTAGTGTGACAGCGGTGAGTTCTGCAGTGGGAGTGACGGATGCGTTTAAGGTGGAGGTGTGGTTACATCAAGGATCAGCTCCTGAGCCCTTTCTTATTTGCAATGGTGATGGACAGGTTGACAGACGAGATCAGACAGGAGTCCCCATGGACTATGATGTTTGCAGATGACATTGTGATCTGTAGTGAGAGTAGGGAACAGGTGGAGGAGACCCTGGAGAGATGGATATATGCTCTAGAGAGAAGAGGAATGAAGGTCAGCAGGAGTAAGACAGAATATATGTGTGTGAATGAGAGGGAGGATAGAAGAATGGTGAGGATGCAAGGAGTAGAGGTGGCGAAGGTGGATGAGTTTAAATACTTGGGGTCAATAGTTCAGAGTAACGGTGAGTGTGGAAGAAAGGTGAAGAAGAGAGTATAGGCAGGATGGAGTGGGTGGAGAAGAGTGTCAGGAGTGATTTGTGACAGACGAGTACCTGTAAGAGTGAAAGGGAAGGTCTACAAGAGGGTAGTGAGACCATCTATGTTATATGGGTTGGAGACAGTGGCATTGACAAAAAGGCAGGAGTTTGAGCTGGATGTGGCAGAGTTAAAGATGTTAAGATTTGCACTGGGTGTGACGAGGGTGGACAGGATTAGGAATAAGTATATTAGAGGGTCAGCCCAGGTTGCAAGGTTTGGAGACAAGGCCAGAGAGGCAAGATTACGTTGGTTTGGACATGTGCTGAGGAGGGATGCTGAGTATATTGGGAAAAAGATGCTAAAGATGAAGCTACCAGGTAACAGGAAAAGAGGAAGGCCTAAGATAAGGTTTATGGATGTGGTGAGAGAGGACATGTAGGTGGTTGGTGTGACAGAGCAAGATGCAGAGGACAGGAAGAAATGGGAACAGGTGATCCACTGTGGTGACCTCTAACGGTAACAGCCGAAAGAAGATGATGATGATGAATGTATTTTTTTCCATAAACATTTTTATTTTGTTTTCATTATAAAAATGTCTTTCTGATGGCTATTACCTCTGCAGTACAAGTATCTGAACTCCAAGCTCTATCTTCCAAACCACTGTATTTGATTTTTCACAGACAGTTACATTATACACAAACCCTTACCTTTTACCAAAAGTTGCCTCTGAAGCCAACATCAATCAGGTGATAATCTGCCACTTTTCTTCCCCGGATTTGAAAATAAAGGAGAATACACCCTTCATCATCTAGATGTTCATAGACAACTTTGTTTTTACCTTCACAGGACCAAGGAGTTTAGGAAAACTGATCAATTGTTTGTCTCCTTCACTAATCGAGTAGGTAAACCAGTTTCAAAAGCTACACTGTTTAAATGGATTACAGATTGTATCTCCTATGTTTATACCTTGAAAGGCATAATTTACCAAGACAACCAAAGATGCATTCAAACCAGGTCAATGTCCACATTGGCTGCTTTTTGGGCCAGAGCATCCAGTAATGATGTTTGCGCAGCTGCTACATGGTCTAATGCCCATACTTTAATTGCTCATTACAAATTGGACATCATCTTCAGAAATAGAAGCTGGGGTCTCTGTCCCATTAGTTGAGGAATGAATGAAAATGACAACATCAGATAAAGAAGTTATGTACTCACCATAACGTTCCATCTGTGTTGTCCACTTTCAATCTTCCCTCCTTCCCCCTGTCCATGTCTTTGGGAGACACAACACAGTTGTTGATAGGAACTGTAGTTCCTATATGAATTCCTGATCTACAGCTATCAATTTTCTGTCATAGCATTGTTGTATTTTCTGATAATACATATAATAGCAGCAAACTCAGTCTGAGGTATTGCAGTGGTCAGGGGAATTATGGGTAAGGGAGGAGCTTGAGATTTGGATCCTAGAATCTATAGAAAGGTGGCCGAGTGGGATGTGGACCCATTAGTCGGGGATGAATGAAATTGGATAACACAGATGGAACGTTATGGTGAGTTCATAACTTTCTTTTTTTTTTCTCCATTTAGATACTCATTGTTTATACCTCTCAGCCTGTTAGTGCAAGAATTCTGGACAAAGACCTTTAATTAGAGACAGATTTTAAATATGGCTCTTGTGAATTTAGAACATTACTAGAATGGCAGGCGGTGGTGGTGCTGCGGTAGCTTTGTCACTTCACAGTATGATGTTGTCCTGTTCGATTCTTAGCTAGAGTGTCTTCTGTGTGGAGACATGCATGAATGTGGCGTACCTTCGTTGAAGGTTGTGCGTCAGAGCTGGCAACTTGGCACATAAAAATCTACTGCCAATCATTAGCGGACCGGAGTTCCGCTGTGGCGATCCCTAACCGGGAAAAGCCGAAAGACGCATACAAACTAAAATGGCAGGTTTTGCATTATCATACATTTTCTGAAGGCTTTGACGTGTGATACTCAAGTAATAGTTATTATTTAGTGAATGGAGTCCTCAATGATTCGCCAGGAAACCACAAGTTTTATGAGGAACAGACCAGAAATAGTTAAAAATGTGTATATTTTGTGAAGTTCTGGACAGCTGACTGTTAAGATTCTGTGTACCACTAACATTTTGAGATGCCGTTATATGGACTAAAATTGTTTCATTTATTTTATTTATTTGGATACAGGTTAACTGGGATAGAGCAGTGAACCACACAGACAGTATTCAGACTTGGAGTAGGTTCATAGTTACACAAATCACAAAATTGAAATGAATAACAAATTAAAGCAAGGTGTATATAGCAAGAAATCTGCAGTGACATACAACCTGAATTACTGTAATTTGCGTTGAACTGCTAAAAAAAAGCTTTTCATGACTCATTTAAATCTCCTACAGTACAAAGCAGATGTAAAGTTATGTTAAATACTCAATGTTGTAATTTCAAGTCCCCCTCCCTCACACTCTTGTTTAAATGTTAAAAGTTGCTAGGAAGTGTGGCAACGTATAAGAGCTAGTATGGCATATAAAAGGAAAGTATTTCATACTGACCTTAATTTGCTAGTTGTGTAGGTAAATGCAACACTTCACTGGTCAGAAGTCAGAGCACTTGTCAGTTTGTTTTTATAGTTGTTGTTGTCTTTCGGCTTATCCCGGTTAGGGGTTGCCACAGTGGAACTCCAGTCCGCTAATGTTTTGGTAGTGGATTTTTACGTGCCGAGTTACCAGCCCTGACGCACAACCTTCAACGAAGACATGCCCATTCACGAATGCCTCCACACAGAAGACGCTCTAGCTGAGAATCAAACGGGACAACGTCTTGCTGTGAGGCGACAACGCTACCGCAGCACCACTACCAAGTGCTGCAGTAAAACATATTCCTGCACAGCTAACTCACTGAGTTTTATTTTAGCTTGTTAAAATGTGCATTATAGGAATGTATTAACGTCAGCAAGTCAGTCTCGAGATTGAAATTGTAGGTGATAACCAAGTAAAAAACTGCAAAAAGAGGAGTATGGGTAAGTTAATCTAAGCTGAGATGCATTCCTTTCTGAAAAAGTTTTAAGATTTGAACAGGTAAAAATGGTGGGACATTGATGATTTGTGGACATTCTCAGAGCAAAGCAAGGAAACGCAGTCTGCTATTGATTGGGCCAAGATACAAACAACCTTGTTTTCTTACAGCCAATGGACCTGATTTTTCTTTAGCTTTGGCCTTTAATTTTTCTCAAGCTTTCATGCTTAAAGTTGATATTTCACAGTGAAAGTGCGTCACTGAAAACAATCCATCATTTTTGTCAAAAGTAGTTTCTGCAGTGACTCAGATTTGCAGACTTTGAAAATGATGGATAGTACTGTTGCCACTGTGATGTATATGGATAAGTGGCATAAATATAATGCAGGTGATCAAGGTTCAGTTAGTAACTCTTACAATTGAGAAACCAGCATGTAGAGAGGAGAGTGAAGCCGCTAACATTGTTTCACTTCTTTATGAGGAGGTACTTGTCTTGTCCACTGGGGAGGGCTCACGCTGTCCATGACTTGCCAGCAAGCAAGTATGATCCATTCAGGGATCCTATGCGTGAAGGCGACCATGCACCCAACCAGCATTACAAGTTTTGATTTTGTGCACAGAGTGCAAGATGAGGCAAAGGATATTAGGGACTACATTTAAAAAAAAAAATCCCAGAATTTGCAGTGGATGGTAGCACTCCCATAGTGCTTGACCATCATCTTTGTGGGGAATGAATGCACAATGATCTGTTTCCTAGAGGGGTAAATGAGTAATTAAGGTGACTGAAGAAAAGGTTGGTATGTCAATTTGGGTTCAAAGGCAAAAGAAAGGGGGGGGTGAGGTGAAGATCTCTCCATCTGAATCTTTTGAATGTCCTTGTATAACTTAGTGTACAAGAAGGACAGATGATTTTAGGAAACCTTATCACCTGTTTGCATCTTAAAAAAAAAAAAAAGGAGGAATTGAATCCTTCAGCCAGAAAACATCACTTACAAAATAGTTGGCACACTGAATTACATTTTGTTGTGGCAAATAAAATAAGCATTTTCAAGAAACTGTAAGAGCATATTCCAGTATGGCAGCAGCCACATAGCCAGCACATCTTTACAATAAGAAGTAACTGGTTGCCTGCCACCCGTATAAATCTCGCTAAGCTTTCTAGTGGTGTTATAAACACCTGTAAGAAGTTAGGAATCCTAGAAAACATAGGGATGGATGCCATTTCCTGTGATGTTGAGGGTACAAAGATCAGATTTACAGACAGTACTTTTACTTAGCACCTCAGGAAGCAGCTTCTGTTGTGCATGATTACCTGTGCTTCTGTGACACTGAAGAGGGATCTACTGGCCTGCAGTACCAGTTAGAGTGCTGTGTCAGGTGTATGTGAAGAAAGGCAGTATTACATCTGCTTTGTATGACACTGGAATGACTCTTTTTTTTTTTTTTTTTTTTGAGACAGGAATGATTTTTATACATGAGATGAGACTCAGTTTGGACAACTGTCAGTCCTGTTCTAGTAGCTTTGATGTCCTGTTAGATTTTCCGTAATACAGTACCATAAACTGGATCATTTTGGCGGGTGCATATTTTTTTTTTTCCAATGAATTGAGAAATGTGGAAATTGGGTTTACCGGCCATTTTGAATATGTGTGGTACATGAGCAGACTGGGTACTTCTCATCTCCTGCCCACCAGATGGTATATGGATGTTCCTTTAAGAGTTTGCTAACTTATCTCATCAGTGTTATTGACACACTCATGCTTTATTTTGGATAGTTTTTGTATCAGAGCTAAAGAGTAGTTGGTAGTTTTTCTAAAATAATTATTTGTAGCTTGAAGATATTTGTCTGTACTCAGGTTGATTCCTGTGCTGCACATATTTTGATCGTTGCAGTCAGAGACTAGGTGGTGGAACCTGTTTCATGGTCTGCTTGGCCAAGCCTACTTGTAACCTCTGAATGCAGACTTGTTAATTAAAGAAGGTTTGGTCTACCTATCCCAGACCGTTTAGGCCTTGTTCTGTATCAGCAATTGCAAGATTGCAGTTTTGATGCAGAACACCTGGAGTTTGTACTGAGGCAGTTACAGTGAATCAGGACATCTTAGCTGTCAGATGTACATGCCTGATCCACTTTTATACCATGTGAACTAACATCTGCATTGGGCCTTGTGAGTTAAGGAGGATGCGCTGATGGTTAGTATGCAAGTGACATAATTCTGGTTTCCTTGAAGGAAAAGCTTATCCTAAAGAAAAGTTGTATAGTATACCAGGCAGTGATCTCACAGAAGCAATCTATGCAATTTGTCTTGAGAGACCTGATTTTGCAAACCGACAGCCTACTGTCTTCCAGATGATTGGAAGGCTGTGCAATCCAGCTTTGTAGTCACTCAAAATGCATTATCTTCAGAAAAATGTGATTTGCTGTTTTTAACCACTAAGCTAGCCGCAGTCAGCCTGTGAGTGCATGTTAAGATCAATTTGCATAAGCAGTCTTAGTGAATTTCTTGCTTCTTTGAGTTAACATGATCTTGTAATGTCTGATTATAGTGACTTCAACTCTTTAGTTTCTTCTACACATACTACAACTTGTGGACTGAACTCTTGCTCTACCAGGATGATTTTGTCTTGCTAGGATGAGTTGTGCCCCTCTCCTTTACTAGGTGCTCATAGCCTTTATAAATTGGAGTATTCCCATCTTTGTTAAAAGAGGCCTTGATTATTTCCACCCAGAAAAGGTTCATCTTGATCTTGATAATATGGATAATTATACGCATCGCTAACATTCCATTTTTTGGTAAAGCTTTAGAGTAGTTGTATACACACAGCTTTAGCAGCTCTTTCTAATCCAGCTTTCATACTAGAATACATTACTGAGATATCTGCGGCTGCAGTCTTCAGTGATCTCCTTATGATGATGGACCAGCATTATTTAATCCTGGTTCTGTTGGCTTTCATTGGCATTTGGTACAGTGTGTCTTGGGATGCCTGCTTGATCACCTGCAGCAGTGCTGTGGAGACCTCTAGTGTGGTTCAGCATTGGCTTACCTTTTCTCTGATCTTTGTGTTTCACTGTTGCAGTAATCACATTTGGGTTATCTGCTTGCAGTAGCACTCAGTCGTCCTGATTAACAAAGTCTTGGGTCCTGCATCGGTTCCTGTCTCTTCTGTAATGTCAGGTCGTCAGGGGTATAAAACATGCAGCCGACGCCATTACATCAGTCTTTCTTGCCGTGCTGTGCCTGAAGCTGAAGCAGAAGCAGTTTGCAAGTGCCGGTCGGCCAACTCCTGAAATTTTCATTTTCGAGTTTCAAAACCGAAGTCTTCAACTAAAAGTTGAGTACCCCGTTGGGGAAACTTTTTCTTGCTCTAAACTGATGTCAGTAAAAGCAAATAATTGCATTTCTTGTTGAAAGCAAATACCTCATAAAGATTTTCATTCGTACTGTATTCCTTGCCTGACCACGACATACCTCGCTGTCGGTTTTGTGCCTTATTTAAACCACAAACTGTCCATCGTCTGTATATTTTCGCTTCTAAATATTTTAGTGCTCAGTTCAATTATCCTGATGTCTTTGGTATGCCATCTACCAACATTCCGAAAAAACGCAAAGATAAAGACAGAGGCCGCCGAGGTCCAAAACTGCCGATGATGCTTCTCCCTAAGCCAGTTCGCTGGTACTCAGGTGCTTTCGCAGCCCCTAATACCCACTACTTCAGATTCGCAGGCCTCTACTGAGACCCATTCGGAGTCTGGTATGCCGCAAGATGCTTCAACTGTGGAACCTGCGGATGTCTCTACCTTCGATGGGTCTGGAGCCGCTGTGCAGGCACCGGCTTCTGAAGGTGTATTCAGGCCTACTGATTTGCGTATTAAACAGACGCCATCTTCTTCTTCAAGGCGTAAAACTTGAACCATGCCTAGAAAACTGACACCCAGACCGCATGGCCAGGCCTCTATGCCTAAAAAATAAATAAGAATGGCTGAAGACCTTATTACTTTAATCAGGGGAAGCCAACCTTCCCCCTGTAAGAGACCTAGGACTAAGTTTGCTTATGATACTTTTGACCAGGATTCTGAATTTTCTGTTTCTTCAGATGGCCAGGATTTGCCCTTATCTACCTATGAGGATTCTGATGCAGAGGACTCTATTCCCTCTGCATCCCCTCCAGAGGATTTCTCTTTTGGTGAAACCTTGCATACCCTCAGGGAGCATTTTCGTTGGGAAAGTCAGGATTTCTCAGATTCTAAAAAGAGGCTTAGGGATTTCTTACTCCTGCTCCAGCACAGGCCTTTAGCCATACCTCCTGTATTAGACATTGTTGATGCCTTTTTGTAATCTAGCTTGGCCCCTGACTCTACCCCCTGCTCCCAGAAAACCTGATAGATATTACAGAGTCCCTGATTCTCAAGTTCCTTTTCAAAAATCCTACCGCGGATCTTGAGACCATTTCATAGGGACCCAAGGGCATTAAAGCTACTACTGTCAAAAATCCTACCCCCTCTGATTGAGACTCCAGGGCGCTGGATAGATGGGATAAGAAGGTATACACTTCTGCAACTTTGGCCATTAGAGCCTTAAGCTGTCAGTTTCATATGTTAAAGTATCAGCAGCATATTATTGCATTGCTTAAGCAGAAAATTATGTTAATTCCTGATTGTGCTAAAATAAGAATTTACAGGATTTACTGCAATCAGCTGAATAAGTTGGAAAACATACTTTGCATTGTGGTTTTGATTCACTAGAGGCATCTTGCAGGGCTGCTGTTACTGGGTCTGTACTTAGAAGGCATGCTTGGCTTAAGGAGCAATCCTTGCCAGATCATGTTAAAGCAAAATTACTGGATGCTCCCTTAAATCAGGACCGCCTGTTTAGCAACAAGGCAGCAGAAGTTCTTAAAAAGATGGGGGGGGGGGGGGGCTAAATCTATGCAAACTGTTAAGGATTTCTTACAAGTACACCCACCAAGGTTTAGTAGGCATTGGCCTTCCAAGAATTGGTCCTTTCCTGCCTCTTCCAGACCTTCTCAGTCCAAACCCAGATCCAGCAGAGCACCCAGGCTTCAGTCCCAGGGTATGCACAGGACTAAGCAGTGGGAGGCCTCCACTTCAAAATCTGGGAGTAATAAAGCCCCCCCCCCCCCCCATGGTAAACTGTCTCAATGACTTCTTTTTAAAACTTCCAAGCACTTCCCAACTGGCCGCCCCTTTGGGGGGAAAGATTGCTCTTCATGCAAAGAACTGGGAACTCATTACCCAGGACAAATGAGTTTTAAATATAGTGTCCCAAGGATACAGATTTCACTTCCACACGTTGCCAACACCAAGTGGGTGGCCAGATCTACCCTCAAATCAGTGGGCAGAGGCCCAAAAGTAAATACTTTGTCTCTTAAGTATAGGGGCTATTCATTTGGTACCAGAAGAGGAAAAGGGACAAGGTTTCTACTCAAGACTTTTCCTAGTACCCAGAAAAGACAATTCATGGCGTCCTACCTTGGACCTGTCTACTCTATAAACACCTTTTTGGTGATTCCAAGATTCAAGATGCTGACTCTTCACCAGTTGCTTCCTATGCTAGGAAAAGATGCCTTGTTGGCAACACCAGACTTAAAGGGAAGCATGCCTGCACATCCCAGACAGGGAATCTTGCAGAAGATACCTACGCTTCAAAGCAGGCTGCAAGCACTATCAGATGTTCATCGTGTTTCACTGTTGCAGTCATTACATTTGGGTAATCTGCTGGCAGGTTGCCCTCAGTCAGCCTGATTTACAAAGTCTTGGGTCCTGCGTCGGTTGCTGTTCCTTCTTCCATGACGTCAGGTCGTCAGGGGTATAAAACATGCAGCCGACACCATTACATAAGTCTTTCTTGCCGGGCGGTGCCCGAAGCAGAAGCAGTTCGCAAGTGCCAGTTGGCCAACTCCTGAAATTTTCGTTTTCGAGTTTCAGAACCGAAGTCTTCAACTTAAAGCTAAGTACCCCATTGGGGAAAATTTTTCTTGCTCCTTATCGATGTCAGTAAAAGTTAGTAATTGTATTACTTGTGGGAAGCAAATACCTCATAAGGATTTTCATTTGTACTGTATTCCTTGCCTAGACCCTGACCACGACGTACCTTGCTGTCGGTTTTGTGCTTTATTTAATCAGCGCACTATCCGTTGGTACATTTTTGCCTCAAAATATTTCGGTTCTTGGTTTAATTATCCAGAAATGACGTCAGTTAGCCATCCAACTACCGGAATACCGAAAAAACGCAAAGAAAAAGACAGAGACAGGCCATTGAGGTCCAAAACTGCCGACGGCGCTTCTCCGAAGCCAGTCGCCAGTTTGCCGGTACTCAGTGAGGCGCTTTCACAGCCCCTGATACCCACTACTTCTGATTCGCAGGCCTCTACTGAGACCCTTTCGGAGTATGGTATGCCACGAGATGCCTCACATATGGAACCCGCGGATGTCTCTACCTTGGATGAGTCCGGAGCCGCTGAGCAGGCACTGGCTTCTGAGGGTGTATTCAGGCCTACACACTTGCATATTAAACGTACTCCAGCTTCAGTGCTAAGGCCTAAATCTCTGTCTATGTCTTAAAAAACGACGTTCAGGCTCCTATGCCTAAAAAAACAAATGATCAAAATGGCTAAAGATTTAATCTAATCTGATCAGGAGTAGTCAACCCCCCCCCCCCAGAGGCCTAGGATTGAATGTGCCTATGAATCTTCTGAACAGGACTCTGTTTCTTCTGACTCTTCCAATGATCTGGATTTGTCCATACCTACTTATGAGGACTCTGATGCAGAGGATTCCATTCCCTCTGCTTCTCCACCTTAGGATTTCTCTTTTGGGGAAACTTTACATACCTTAAGGGAGCATTTCCACTGGGAAAGTCAGGATTTCTCTGAATCCAAAAAGAGGCTTAGGGATTTCCTCCTTCTTCCTCAGCATAGGCCTTTGGCTATTCCTCCTGTACTAGATATTGTTGATGATTTGTTTTCGGAATCCAGTATGGCCCTGATTTTTTGCGTCCAGCCCTAGCAAACCAGACAGGTACTACAGGGTTCCTGAGTCCCACAAATTCCTTTTCAAAAATCCTGTTGCGGACCCTGAAACCATTTCTCAGGGGCCCAAGGGCATTAAGGCTTCTACTGCTAAAAATCCTACCCCTTCTGATAGAGACACCAGGGCACTGGATAGATGGGGTAAAAAGGTTTATACTTCAGCAACCTTAGCAATCACGGCTTTAAACTGTCAGTTCCATATGCTAAAATATCAACAGCATATCATGGGACTGCTTAAACAGAAAATGATGTTGATTTCTGACTGTGTGGAGAATAAAGATTTGCAGGATTTATTGCATTCAGCTGAACAAGTTGGCAAACATACTTTGCAATGTGGTTTTGATTCCTTAGAGGCCTCTTGTATGGCTTCTGTTACTGGGTCTGTGCTTAGAAGGCATGCTTGGCTTAAGGAGCAATTTCTGCCTTAAGGAGCAATTTCTGCCTTATGTTAAAGCAAAACTTTTGGATGCTCCTTTACAGCAGGACCGCTTATTTGGCAATAAGGCTGAAGATGTACTAAAAAAGATGGAAGTTAAAGCTAAATCTATGCAAACTGTGAAAGATTTCTTACAAGTGCAACCTCCTAGATTTAGTAGACATTGGCTTAGTAAGAACTGGTCCTTTCCAGCTCCTTCCAGGGCCACTACGGCCAAACCCAGACATTCCAAAGCCACCAGGTTTCAGTTCCAAGAGACTTTCAGAACTAAACAATGGGTTGCTTCCACTTCCAAATCTAGAAACAACAAGGCACCACCCTATGGTAAACAGTCTCAATGACTTCCCTTTGAAATTACCAAGCACTTAACTCTTAGCCACCCGTTTGGGGGGAAAACTGGCTCTTCATTCAAGAAACTGGTAACTTATAACCCAGGACAAATGGGTTTTAAATAGTGTCCCAGGGATACAGATTTCATTTCCACATGCTGCCAACTCCAAACGGGTAGCCAGACCTGCCCCCAAGTCAGTGGGCAGAGGCTCAGAAACAAGTACTTTCTCTCCTACACATGGGGGCTATTCATCTAGTGCCAGAAGAGGAAAAGGGGCAAGGTTTCTAGTCCAGAATTTTCCTGGTACCCAGAAAAGAAAAATCATGGTGTCCAATGTTGGACCTGTCTACTCTAAACACCTTTCTGGACATTTCAAAATTCAAGATGCTGACTCTTCACCAGTTACTTCCTATGCTAGGCAAGGATGCCTGGTTGGCAACTCTCGACTTAAGAGGCTTACCTGCATATCCCAATCAGGGAATCTTGCAGAAGATTCCTATGCTTCAAAGCAGGCTGCATGCATTATCAGCTCTTTGCACTGCTCTTTGGCTTGTCTACTGTGCCCAGGGTATTCACAAAGTGCCTGGCTCCAGTAATTGCATTTTGCAGGCAAAGAAATATTCAAATATATCCATACCTGGCTGATGGTCTAATTCAGGCAGAAAACCAGGCCATTCTTCTAAAACATCTGGCATTTGTAAAAAGACTACTAACCTGTTTAGGGTACACCATAAACGAAAATAAATCTCAACTGGTACCCTCTCATAAAATTACATTCCTGGGTGCAAGCTTGAATACAACTACCCAGATGGCTTTCCTTACGCCAGAAAAGCAAATTCATTTGGTGACTGACTTCAAAACAGGCTGCCACAAAAACCCTGTTATCTGCAAGGCAAATACTGCAAGCCTTGGGGTTCATGGCCTCATGCATTCTTCTAATTCCATATGCAAGACTGCATATGAGGAAACTTCAGTGATGCTTAAAAAGTCAACATTGTCAGCCTGAAAACAATGATTCCTGTCATACCTTGCCTGCGCCTAGAATTCCTATGGTGGGCAGAGGCCTGCTACCAAAAACAAGGGACTGCCATTCACACCACCCCCTGCTGCCCAAACCCTAACTACAGACACAGACTGTGCATGGGGGGCTCATCTGGCAGGGAAATGCATTCAGGGCAAATGGAGCCCAAATCAAATGCACCTTCATATCAATCAAAAAGAAATGCTAGCTGTACAGAATGCACTGACAGCCTTTCAGGACTACCTTCATCTGGGACAATTACTGATACAGATGGACAACACCACGGTTATGTGGTATATAAACAAGCAGGGGGGTACACATTCCTACCCCCTCTGCAGACTAGCCATGGCATTGTGGAACACGGCCTTGAGCTACCAAGTACAACTATAAGCTCAATTCCTGCCAGGAAAGCAGAATGTTCTGGCAGGCTAACTAAGCAGAAATCTCATGGACCCTCACGAATGGAAACTGGTACCACAGATTTTCAACATGTTGACACGCAAATGGGGGAGCCCAGACATAGATCTTTTTGTCTCACCCCAGAACTACCAGTTGGACAAATTTTGCACAAGAACTCATCACAAAAAAGCCTGGAAAATGGATGCTCTCTACCTCAGCTGGAAAAACCTATCAATCTTTGCCTTTCCCCCTCTGCCTTTGCTCTCCAAAATTCTACTAAAAGTCGAACAGGACAAACCAAAAATGATTTTGATTGCTCCAGACTGGCCTCGATAACACTGGTACCCATTCCTGCGCAGTGTCACACATTTCTCCGTGGTCAAGTCAAATGCACCTGCATATCAATCAGAAAGAAATGTTAGCTGTACAGAATGCTCTGACAGCCTTCAAGGACCACATTCTTCCAGGACAATTAATGGTAAAGACGGACAACACCACTGTTATGTGATACATAAACAAGCAGGGGAGTACACATTCTTACCTCCTCTGCAGACTAGCCATGGCATTGTGGAACACAGCCTTGAGCTACCAAGTGCATCTACAAGTTCAATTTCTGCCAGGAAAACTAAATACACTGGCAGACAGACTAAGCAGAAACCTCATGGACCCACACAAGTGGAAACTGGAACCAAGGATTTTCAACATGTTGACAAGCAAATGGGGGAGCCCAGATATAAACCTGTTTGCCTCCCCCCAGAACTATCAGTTGGACAAATTTTGCACAAGGACTCCCCACAAAAAAGCCTGGAAAGTGGATGCTGTGTCCGTCATTTGAAAAAAAACTATCAGTTTATGCCTTTCCTCCTTTGCCTCTGCTCTCCAAAGTACTACTAAAGATCAAACAAGACAAATCAAGGATGATTTTGATTGCACCAGACTGGCCACGCCAACAGTGGTGTACCCCCTCTTGCGCAGTCTGTCACTGTTGGCCCCTTGGTACCTGCCTCAGATTCCTATCCTGTTGTCTCAGCAGGAGAACCAGATTCTGCACCCTCAGCTTCAAACACTGCACCTAGCAGCCTGGCTAATTACCTAATCTCTCCTTTACCATCCCTCAGTAAACCAGTGATGGATATCATCTTAGAGGCAAGGAGGCCTCGTATCTTATGCTGAAAAATGGAAAAGATTCTGTGCCTGGAACCAATCTCAATGGATGAGCACAGCAGTGCCCAATTTACCTCAGATTTTACAATAATTAACTGAGATGCTTCACAAGGGCTTGTCTTTCTCCTCCATAAAAATTCATGCCTCAGCCATTTCAGCTCATTATAACACAGTACCTCCCCCCTTCTCTCATCCACTGCTCGAGCAGTTCCTCAGAGGGGCCAAAAATTTAAGACCTAGCAGAAGAGCTCCAACTCCAGCCTGGGACCTTAACTTTGTATTGGAGAAACTCACTGTTCCTCCTCTCAAGCCAGCTGCTACTGCAGATTTAAAATTCCTTTCTTGGAAAATAGCTTTCCTCTTCGCAATCACTTCAGCAAGAAAGGTATCTGAATTGCAGGCCCTTATGGCAGTGGAACCTTTCATCATCTTTCATGCGGACAGGGTGTCCCTCAGAACCAATCCCTCTTTCATGCCCAGGTGGTGTCCGGGGTGGCCCTTAATCAGTCCATTCATCTGCTGGTGGCATTTGCTGCAGAGGGGAAGGCTGTTTCAAAGCAAACTATTTCTAAATGTATAGGCCATTGCATTCATTTCTGCTATAGTCACCATGGAAAACCTATTGCAGACTAAACCTATATCAGACCCCACTCTACAAGGGCTTTATCTACCTCTACAGCCTTTCTCAGAGGCGTCCCTACCAGGGACATCCTAGAAGCTGCTACTTGGAGTTCTGTACATACTTTCAACAAGCATTACCATTTGCCAGTCTTCTCTAAATCCACAGCTGGCTTTGCCACTGCAGTATTGCAGGGCCTTATTGCTGGTCCTAATGCTGTCTAAATTCCTCCTCCCATCCTTAGCTTTGGGAATCTACCCAAATGTGATGACTACAACAGTGAAACATGGAGAACATAGTACACTTGTGTACACTTACCATAAATGTAGATGTTTGAGTGTATTCACTGTTGCAGTCCTGGTTACCTCCCTGCAGCCCCCTGACTTCTTTTGGCCATACTTCTACTCTCCTTTACTATGCTTAAAAGCTTTTTGGTGTATCTGCTTTTTTGTTGGAGGTATGACCTTATTTATTTATAGATTTAATTGCTTCCCATTAGGGGGGCACCTGACATCTGGGCAAGAAAAACTGATGTAATGGCGTCTGCTGCATGTTTTGTACTCCTGACGACCTGACATCACGGAAGAAGAGACAGCAACCGATGCAGGACCCAAGACTTTAATTAGGCAGACTGAGGGCTACTGCAAGCAGATAACCCAAATGTGATAACTGCAGCAGTGAATACACCCGAACAACAACATTTATGGAAAGTGTACACAACTGTACTTTTGGGTGAATGCAGAGAGTAATCTTAGAGCCTTCTTTCTCTCTCTCTCTCTCTCTCTCTGTATCTGTCTCCATCACTCACTTGGTAGTATACTACAGGGCTCCATTCTGGGCACATTTCTCACTTTTAGGAGATATTGTTCAACGGAGAGGTTTACAGTGGCATTTTTGTGCTGCTGACATAGTTGAACCTGTCCTCCTCTCAGTAATCTTTCTGACATCCGATATCCTTGCTGAACACTTGAAGTTGCATTAAAAACTGGATAAATATTAATCACTTTGGTTAAAAATTGACATGTTAGACTGTTCTCATGGTTATGCATTTCTTTCTGTAGAATTTATGCACTTTAGTTTGTGACCCCAGATGTCTGTAGTGCTTTTTTGTCCCCAGATGTTATCTGTTGTGGGAACAGAGTAGAATTCATATTAAAGACATGCAGCCTTTGGCTTTGATTCAATGATGGGCTGAATCTAATGGGCCATTTTTCAGCTGTGGATGAATCTTATGTCTGCCTGAGATACGTCTCCTTTATTTAACATCTTATTCCACCTGTACACCACTCTATGCTTGTATATGCCCTAGTTTCCTTAGACTTGGAGTCCTAGTTATAGCATGCTGCAGTAGTCTTAGAAGATGAATTAGACCACTTACAGCTTGTGTTCTGTACAGCTGTTCACTGGAGTATTATGGTGCTAGCAGGTATGCCTATTCCGAGTAAGATGTACTGACTTCTGCTTAGACAATAGATTATTTTTAAAGTTCTTGTCCTTATCTAGGTGGCCCTACATGACTTGGTTACTTCCCCACCAAACTTTAAGATATGGTTGCCTGGTACAAACTACTCTATAGCCAGCCAGGGGCTGATGTATCAGTTTTATTGGTGTCACCTGAATCCTGTAGCACTTTTCTTTTTAAGGGACATACCTCTAAATATCGCCATCTAAATGGCTGAGAGAATCTTCCACATTAAGCATAGTCAGGCTCTCCCTTAAGACCTGCTTTTTGGGTTGGTGTATTATAGAGCAGTATAAACATTTGTAGGCATTTACATCCTTGATGTGGCATTGCTTAATTTGATTCTTTGCCAGTTCTGTGTATAGTGTGTATTATCTTTTGTTGTGTTTTGTGTGTAGTGTGTATTCTCTCTTGTGTTTTATGTTATGTTTTTGTAATTTCTTCATGTGGTACTTTTTCTTCCAGTTGATCTCAATCTCCTAGATCTAGTATCTGCTTCATTTCCAACATACTCCTGGTTCTTCTAGTCAACTCTTTTGCTTTTTTGTGTCTAGCATTTTCCTTTGAAATATTGGAAAATGTTTAACTGAGGCACAGTCTCTCTTTTGGTTTATTACCATAAGAACAAGAAGCATTATCCCTTCCTATTTTATAGTTCACTTTTTGTTGGAAATACTTTTGTATTTTCTCCTTAACATGTTCTGCATCAAAAAATTATTTTGACCTTCCAGGAAAAAGTATTTTGAAAGTAGCTGGATACATCATCTTGAATCTCACACATGTTCTCAATATTCCCTGATTAGTGGAATCCATTTACTCCTCTTCTGCCTGGTGTGCAGTCAGTAATACTTTCCATAAACACTCTGTCTCCCACTTTTAGTACTTTGTCCTGCCATAGTTTTGTCAGAATCAACTCTTTCTTGGTGGTAGGATTATTTCTTTACTATTAAAGGTCTAGATTGCTTTCTCATGGACAGGTTTGGAACATACACACAATGTGCTCTTTCAATTAACAGCTGCTGCTGTGGAATACCTGTCCAGTTGCTTATTTGTGCTTTCATAAAATTAATACAGTTTGTTTTTCCAGCTTCTCTGGTACAGCAGAAAATTTTCCCCTATTTGCTCTGTCCTCTAATTCTATTATTTTGTTTTTGAAACATCTCTTAATGAGCAGTCTCATATTCAGCCAACCTTTTCTTCATTTTGGCTTCTGATTTTTGCAGCTTTATTACCTCATCTGAATATCTGTTTAAAGATTCTTCCATTTTTCCAGCCTTTTGTTCTTTGAGTTAATGTACTCCTTCAGTGTTTCATTTATTTTAATCAATTCTGAGCATATTTGACTTCTACTTTCTTCTAGGTTACTGGAAGTCATTTCTTGCACTGCTTTTTGTTGAACAGCTGCAGAATTCTTCCAAGTCAGTGTTTTCTCCTCACCTTTTATGATTTATTTTCTTTCCGGTTCTCCAAGTTTCTTTTTTGTTGGCATCCAGGCAGTGCACTTAGTAGCCACTTACTGAAATTTACCCAAAAATACAAGTTCACTGTCTGTCTTTACTGAGTTTGCCTTCACCCTGGAAGAACTGAAATTAAGCTGTTACTCATTGTGCAGCCATCTTGGAAGTATATTCATGTCTTGTGCGTTTGTCTTGAGTTTTCATTTTGTTGAATGGTTAGTTTTTTAAGCACTTAGATGAAGTTTAAGATGTAATGTGATCCTATCTCGCCTACATTCTCTACAGATGGGTTCGGAGCCAATCCTCTGCTCCAACTCTGCCGCTATACAATAGAACGCAGTCTCTTATTGGCTGAGTGACCTCGTATCCCAGGATGCACCACTACTGCTTCCCCAGATCTCGTTTGCCGCTTCTCAAGCATAGACGTGGTCTCGGACTTGGCTGAGCTAAGTATCTCTTAGAAATTTTTCTGTCTAGTTTTTTGTTAAAACTTACCCAAAAGCTGTTTTAACAGCTACTTATTGTTGTGTGAATGTGTATTGATATATTTTTGTGGTAAAATTGTGTTTTTTGTGGTAATTAAACGGTCCCGTTTAAGTTAGAGGGGCCTGGCCCTATCCTAGGCGTTTTAGTTAGTCTAGGCTGTCTTTGTGTGAATTTTGTTTTGGTAGTGTGTTTGTTGTTTAATAATAGCCATGTCGAAGGAACATAGACCATCAGGGTTTAAAAAATGTTCTAAATGTAGCTATAAAATGTCCATTACGGACGACCATTCTTTGTGTGTCTACTGTCTGGGCCCGAAGCATCTCCAAGAATCCTGTAGCGTTTGCCACGCCTTTTCCTCTCGCGTCCTCCAAGAGAGGAAAAATAAGTTGATTTTGAAAGGGCTTATTACCCCTTCCTTTGAGGAAGCCCTATCTTCTTCTTCTTCACCTTCGAGGAAGAAAAAGTCTTCGGCTCCGACCAGCCCGTCGGATCTGGCAGCAAAATAGTCGCGGCAGGCTTCTCCGTCGGCTCCACGGACTTCGGAGCCGAGGTCGGAACGGTCTGCCTCGATGTCTCCAGCTTCGACTCCTCTGGCTTCGAAGTCGAGCTCGGGCGTCGAGAGGCGAGTCATCTCCATCGGCTCCACTGCCTTCGGAGCCGATGGGGGTTGCCCGCTCAGACTCTTCCCCTTCGGTGCCGAAGTCCACATCGGCTCCGAGGGAAATTGCAGTGGTAGTGGAATCTCCCTTGGCGCCGATACTTCTCAAACCCATACGGAGCCGGTTCCCCAGTCTTTCGGAGCCGGCGGAGAAGTCGACTCGGACCCGGTCGGTCTCTTCTCGGTCGTCGAGGATGTCCGATTCGGATTTAGACAGGGTGCTTCAAAGGCTTTTTCAGTCTCCAGTCTTTGCAAAGTTGATCTCGGCTCCAGCCCAGTCGGCTCCGGAGCCGATCTCCAATCCTGTTATCTCGATTCCTCCTCCAACAGCTTCGGCGCCGTTGGAGTCGGTGTTGGTGGAGCCGGTGGAGGTTATCGGGTCGGTTCCAACCCTAACTCCAACCCCGTCCTTTGGGTCGGGGTTCGGTACGCGGACCTCCTCTGTCGGCCCCGGGGGGGGACGCATCGGGACCGATCCTTTCGGTTCCGAGCCTCCCTCTCAAGGCCGGCTGCGGGGTTCCGACTGCTGTTGTGGCCTCGGGGGATGAACCATTCTAGGACTCTGGGGGTCCCGCCTTCGAGGCCATGAGGAGTGCCTTGGCAAAATCCTCTGTGGCCACTTCTACCATCTCACCACCACCTTCCCTTGGCATGGAGACTGGCGCCTTTGCAATCCCCCTGTCTCACGACAGCGGAGCCCCTGGGCCTGAGGTTACCCCATTGGGGTTCCTTCTTCCTGGAGGTCCCTCCGAAACGCTTTCGGAGGAACCTCCGAGGAAGAAACAGTGTAAGAGGAAGCACGTCGACTCCCCTGATGAGTCTCTCACCTCGGATACCGACCTCGATGATGCGGAGGGGTCCCCCAAGTCGTCCTCGGATGATGTCTCCTTTGCGGACATCTTGGAGATCCTTAAGCAACGAGGCGACTGGCAGTCCAAACCCCCTTCTGCTGAGGAGTCGGTTTTCCTCAAGGCCTTCGGGGCTCAGCCCTCCGCCTCCTGGGTGTCTCCGCCCTTCGATGAGCTTCTGGATTTGATCTCTCGAAGGGCGTGGGAACACCCGGATTCTGTTGAACCGGTGCCAGCTCGCCCCAATAAATTCCTTTCGGCTCCCCCGGATAAGGACTTTCTCTCAAAAGGCGTGGCTGTAGATGTGGCAGAGGCTTCAACGTCTGTCCATCCTCCTAATAAGGAGTCTAGGAGCATGGATCGGTACGGCAAGCATACCCTTTCTTCAGCGGCCTTTACATTAAGGTCTCTGAACTACTTGACACATTTCACGAGACTGCAGAGGGATCTGGTCAAGGAGCTTTCGGATACCCTCTCTGGTAACTTACCTGAGCAGTTGGCTCAGACGGTTAACTCCCAGTTGGCTACCCTGTCCTCATTATCCAACTTGTCCATGAGGCTCATTTCTTATGCAGCCGAAGGAGCGAGCAGAGCGGCTGGAACAGGTGTTGCTCTACGGAGACCAGCCTGGCTATGCCTGTGTCACTTTGCGGAGGCCTTTAAGTCTTCCTTTGCCGACGCCCCCTTTGATGCCCAAGGTAAAGGACACATTGACTCGCTGCAACAGGAGGGTAAGACTTTAACTGCCGTAGGGGCCCAGTTTTCCACTCCCTTCAGACCTTATCCCAAGACTCGAAGAGGGGGGGAAATGTGGTTCCGTAAGTCTCAAAAGCCTTACTCGTCACAGCAGAGCGATTCCCCTTCTAGAGGCAGAGGAGGGGGAAATTTTTCAGGGAGACGCCGTCGCAGAGGCGGCGGAGGCCCCCGCAACACTGGAGACCGCGAGTCCTTTCGTGGCTCCTCCTCCTTCCAGCATCCCTGAAGGAGTACCCGACTGTGCAGCTCCGGAGCCAGTCGGGGTCGCTTTCGAGACACCTAAAGGCCTGGGAAAATATCACTCAGGACCAATGGGTGCTTCGAATCATCGCCGGAGGTTACACCATTCCCTTTTCTCAACCCCCCCCCACCAGTCCAAAGAATCCCGGACCCACCACCCAGTCAGCGGGATCATGCAGCCAGCGAAATATCAAAGCTGCTTCAAAAAGGAGTCATCCAACCTGTCCCCGCAGACCAGGCCGAATCAGGGACTTACTCAAGATTCTTTTTGGTACCAAAAAAGACCGGGGACTTGAGACCCATTTTGGATCTAAGCAAATTAAACTGATTTGTGAAAAAGTCCAAATTCCGGATGGTCACTTTGCAATCCATTCTTACGCTTTTGGAGAAAGGTGTTTGGATGTGCTCCATAGATCTCAAAGACGCCTAATATCACATTCTGATAGATCAGGCGTCGAGGAGACACTTACGCTTCAGCCTAGGAGACAGTCATTTCCAGTTCCGAGCACTGCCCTTTGGTCTCACCACAGCCCCCAGGGTGTTCACCAAATGTTTGGTGGTGGTGACTGCTCACCTGAGAAGTCTAGGATTCCAGGTGTTTCCATACCTAGACGACTGGCTCCTAACTGCCACCTCCAGGCATCTACTCTTGGAAAATCTAGCAGCCACTATCACACTAGGCAACTCCTTAGGAATCACCTACAATTGGTCAAAATCTGTATTGCTGCCATCTCAGCGTATTCTGTTTATTGGTGCAGAAATAGACTCAAGGCAGATGCGAGTCCATCTCCCCGCGGAAAGGATAGCAACGCTCCAGTTTCAGTTTCAGGCATTGCTCCTCAGACGTCATGCTCCAGCGAGAATGGTCCTGCAGCTGTTGGGTTCCATGGCAGCCACCATTCTTCTGGTCCCCTTGGCAAGGTTGCACATGAGGATACTCCAGTGGCTCCTATCAGTCCAGTGGTCTTATCAAGACCTTCCTCTCAGTCACCACATATTGATCACAGAGACGTGCAAACAGGATCTTCGTTGGTGGCTTCTTTCCTCCAACCTGAATCTAGGGCGACCCTTCGTTCCCCCACTCCCCTCTGCCACGTTGACTACGGACGCCTCCCAGACAGGGTGGGGGGGGGGCATTATCTGGACAGGTCGGTCCAAGGCACATGGCACTCCGACGAGAGTCTTCTCCACATCAATATCCTGGAGATGAGGGCGGTGCTTTTAGCGTTGCAAGCACTGCACGATCACCTCCTCCAGGGTACGATTGTCATTCAGTCCGACAACATGTCGGTAGTCTGGTACTTAAACAAGCAAGGAGGGACCAGGTCTTACCCCCTTTGCAGAGAAGCCATGAAGGTATGGGATTGGGCGATTGCTACCAAGCGTTTCCTAGTGGCAATGCACATTCCGGGGAAATCCAACGTGATAGCCGACAGACTGAGCAGAACTATTCTCTCCCCTCACGAGTGGTCCTTGAACGACAGAGTGGTAGCGCAGATTTTCACGAGATGGGGAGTTCCTTGTTGCGATCTCTTCGCAAGTCCCCTCAACGCGAAATGCCAGCACTTCTTCACTCTCACCCCAGTTCCGGGGGAGATCCCCAAGGACGCTGTAGTCCACGTTTGGCCCCCCGGTCTGCTATACGCCTTTCCACCGGTTCCTCTTCTCCCCAAGGTGATTCAGAAGGCGATTCGCTTGGGAAGCAAAATGATACTAATCGCCCCATACTGGTCTCGTGAAGTCTGGTTCCCCTTTCTTCACAAATATGCATTGGAGGGTCCCTGGTTCCTGGACCAAGTTCCGGACCTTTTGACGCATCAGTCAGAACAGCTCCATCAGTCCCTCCATTCATTGAAGTTAGCAGCTTGGCTACTCCTCTTCCAACCATAGTTAGGAGCCATTTTTTCGCCCCTGAAGTCATGCATATTTTGTCTTCGGCCCACAAGACTTCTACTAAAAAGATGTATAGCAATAAATGGAAGAGGTTTGCTATTTGGGCCCAACTCCGAGGATTAGACCCTATGACAGCCTCGGTGTCAGAGGTACTGAAGTTTTTAGCTTCCCTATTCAACCAAGGTTGCTCAGTGTCTACCATCAAAGTGCAATTGGCGGCTATTTCCAATTTTCATGAGAGCGTAGAACCACCTTTAATGAGCAACAAGTTGTGCAAAGCCTTTATTAAAGGAGCTTGGCTTCTACGACCCCCTATATCTCAACCTGAACCTCCGTGGGACTTTAACGTGGTGTTAGGTGCATTAACCTAATCTCCCTTTGAGCCGGCAGCAACCTGTGATCTAAAATTTCTTTCTTGGAAGACTGCTCTTCTAGTTGCTATTACATCAGCCAGGCGAGTTTCAGAACTTCAAGCCCTATGTGTCAAACCACCATACCTGGTATTTCACAAGGATAGAGTATCTCTTAGACCAAACCCATCTTTTATACCAAAGGTTTGTTCTAACTTTTGTTTACAACAATCACTGGAACTACCGGTCTTTTTCCCTAAGTATTCGAACAGAGCTGAATATACTTTTCACAGCTTGGACGTACACAGACAATTACGTTTCTATTTGGATAGGACACACCAAGCACGAAAATCAGATCAACTGTTTGTGTCCTTTTCGGATAGTAAATTAGGCAAAGCCGTCACAAAAGTCACTATTGCCAAGTGGATCAGGGACTGTATCAATCATATTTATCTCATTTCAAATAAGGAGCTTATAGTTCCAGTGAAAGCTCATTCTACTAGGGCTATGGCCACTTCGGCAGCCTTTCATTCCAAGCTCTCTATTAGTGACATTTGTGCGGCTGCTACGTGGTCTTCTTCACACACCTTTATTTCTCACTACAAATTGGATGTGGCATCTAGGGGTCGAGCTTCCTTCGGTTCCACTGTTCTCAGGAGTGTTTTCCAGTGAGCCACCCAGGAATTTGGTGCTAGGGACGCTGTCCCATCTGTAGAGAATGTAGGCGAGATAGGATCATATTACATCTTTTAGTTATGTACTTACCATAACTTTAGATGTATGGGATCCATCTCGCCTACATTCCTAATAACCCACCCTCCTTCCCCCTGCCTCGTAGACCAGGAGAGACCGGACGATCCGAAATTGAACTTCTTTCCTCTCTTGAAAGACCTGAGAATGTTATAACAATAGTCTGTTTCTGTGAGCATGTGTGCGGACAAACAAGATCTGGGGAAGCAGTAGTGGTGCATCATGGGATACGAGGTAACTCAGCCAATAAGAGACTGCGTTCTATTGTATAGCGGCCGAGTCGGAGCCGAGGATCGGCTCCGAACCCATCTGTAGAGAATGTAGGCGAGATGGATCCCATACATCTAAAGTTATGGTAAGTACATAACTAAAAGTTTTGAAGCATTTCTGTACAAGATATTTGCAATATAGTGTACTGTTAACACTTTCACAAAACATGGTAAGTTGGAGTACAGGGATGGGACATGTTTTGGCAAGGCTATGCTTGAGAGATCCTGCAACTGTCCTCATATGGGTATGGTAGCACTGCTTAGAAATCTACAGAGATGTTAAGATTTACTGTTGACACTGACCCTTCCTAAAGAAGGCAGTTCAGTTGAGTCTAGAATACTTACTATGGCAGTAGATCTTCAAGGAGTATTCACTGTAACAGAACAGCTACCATTTCTTCATCTCCCTAATAACAAGTATGTGTAGTAGTTGTATTTTACTGTATTGCTGCACAGTTATAAACTTTGCTGTTACAACAACAGGATTGTTTTAAAGGAGTAATCTTATACATTCACAAGTATCTGAGGGACTTAATTGGGATTCTACCATTCATATTTTTAAATGGGAACTGTACACATCAACCAGGGAAGAAGGGTTTGACATAATGCTGTCACAAGATAAGTACTGGCCTTCATAAGGACCAAGGTATAGCAGATGAAATTTTCTGGCCAGGAATTGAAGACTGGTGAGGCTAGGGAAAACTAAAATGATCTGATGCTATCCATGTCATTATTCTTCATGGATGGGTCTTGGCTCTGACCTTTGATCCAAGCCGGCAACTGAAGGACAGATCCAGAGCTCAAGCTCCTCCCCCTCCCATAATCTCCTGCTGACCTGTAACCCTCAGATTTTATTTACTGCGGAAATGCTAGAACATGATTCCTGTAGCTCAAACGACTACTTCAGATAAGTTTATGTTTTTCTTTTTTTTCCCTTTGGGTTTTTTCCTACCTATTTTTAGTTATGGTGTTCTCTTTACTCTTTCTTTCTGTTAGTGTAGTTAGTTTCGGTTTCCTCCCCAACTCTGTATTTTTTCTAGGATCTTTTCTTGTGGGTTCCCGCTTTTTTTTTCCCCTGTCCTTTTCTGTAGCCCTTCTGATTACGGCTAATCCTTGCCCCTTTCCTTCAAAAGATAGTTGTCTTCTCAGTCAGGGTAGTTTTTTTCTTGGGTCTCTCTTACCTTCTTTTTTCCCAAAGTGTGCACTGTGCTCTCTCACTCCCGGGTGTGTGTGTGTCTTGTCAAGATGTCTGAAGGGCCCTCTGGCTTTAAGAGATGCTCCTTGTGCAGTCAGAAGATGTCCCATTCCAACTCGCACGAAGAATGTGTTTATTGCTTAGGCGAGAGTCACCTGGGAGTTGTGTGCAGCACACCTGGAGGTTGAGTGCGACATTTGTGCTGTATTCAACCCCAGGGCTCTCATGGGTCATGGGAACAAGTTATTGTTAAAGGGGCTAGCAAAGGGGGTCCTCTAGTTTCTGGCTTCCTCCCCAAGACTCCTTTGGATCTTAAGAGAAAGAGTTCCTCTTCCTGTAAGGAATCCCCTTCAAAAAAGCAGAGTCTGTCAGATCGCAGCACACTGGATCTGAGCTCAGCCTCCTTGGCATCAGATCCAGGCTCTTCCACTCGGAGAGCCTCAGATCATTCTTTTGCATCCGAGGCCTCGGTGCCTTGGAGGTCCTTGGATCTGATTCTGCACAAACAGTCTTTGGATCCAGTCCATTTGTCGGATCCGTCTATGATGCTGACTAGAGCATCGGATCCATCTAAGACTTCGGAGCCAATGATTCTGTCGGATCTTATAGTCATTGAGAGTTACCCCTCACGATCTGTATGCCCAGATCCAATGCTTCGAAGTCGGTCCCCTTCCCAGGATTGCAGAGCTTTAACAGGATCTCCAACTAAGCCGGGACATTCTTCTGTGTATCTTCTAGGTCTTCCAGAAGCTTGCTTCCCACAGATATGGATATGATGATGAGTTTCCACAAGGCTCAAACTGAGTTGGGCTTATTGCCATCCCCAGCACAGTTGCCTAAGGAGCCTTTTCCATCCACAGGGCTTCACTCTTCTCATCCAACCAATCACTCCCCTCATCCAAACCATCCATGTTTGACTCGCCAGAATCAGAGCATTCTTTGTGAGAGGCCGACAATGTCCGGTATCCCTTCCTTCCTGACACAGTCAGGGTCTCGTGCGGGCTCTGTTCCACTGCTTCGAAACATGCTGTGCCTCAACCCCGTGAGGTCTGTGCCGGTTCTTGGGGGGGGGTGGGGTCAGGCCTGGAGTTTTTGGACCGTCCGGGGGCCTCTGCACTAGACAGCTCGGGATCTGATATCGTCTGGAGAAGTCAGTGCTGCACTTCAGTCCTTCCTTCCTTCCTGGGTGGCTGCAGCCACAGGAAAGGAGGGGTGGACCTCATCCAGCCCGTTGGCCTTCCGGGCAGTAGAGAGGCCCTTCTCCGGCTGGACAGTTACTACTTCATCTCTAGGTCCTTCCCGGTGCCTCTCAACTGTGGGCATTGAGGCCTCATCATCCTTACAGGATCAGCCCTCCTGTGAGCACCTTCAGATGGGCATTACTCCGCTTGGGGACCTGGCCTCCTCCTTGGAAGAGGATGTGCAAGAGGTGACTGCCTTTGAACTGCCCTAGAGAGTCCCTCACTGCGGACACAGATTTCAAAGAGCGAGATGGGTCCCCCAGACTTCTTACTGAGGCAGTGTTCTTCGGGGACATCATGGAAATTCTCAAGCAAAGATGAGGTTGGTCTCTCCCCCCCCCCCCTCTTCTTCAGAGGAATCTGTGTTCCCGAAGGCCTTCAGGATGGACCCATCTTCTACCTGGGTGTCCACCCCAGCTGACGAGTTTGTGGAACTATTTGCTGACAGGGCATGGAAGGAGCCGGACATAGTGGAACCAGGCCCCAAAAAGGCTGACAAATTCCTTTGTTTCCCTAAAGATAAGACCTTTTGGAGTAAGGGCATCCCCATTGATGTCCATCGTAGTGGCTACAGCTACTAAGAAGGGGGCTGGCTGAACAGAGCTCTGCTGTCCATCCCTCAGACAGAGACTCTCAGGCATTTGACTGCTTTGGAAAGCATGTTTGCGCCTCTGGTACGTTCGGACTGAGACCAGCCATCTACATGGCACAATTTATCCGGCTTCATAGGGATTTGGTGTCTGAACTCACCACTTCTCTTTCAGAGTTACTGCCTCTGGAGAGCGCTGTGAAGTGATCTACTCTGACTTCTGTAGCTAATGCTTTGATGAAGTTGATCTCCAATGCAGCGGAGGCCACCTCTCAAGTGGCTGTCACAGGCATTGCCATTAGATGTCACGCCTGGCTTCACCTTTGCAGGTTTGCAAAACCCTTTAAGGTGTCTTTCACTAATGCCCCCTTCAACGGATCAACATGGTTTGGTCCCTCCATCAAAGAGACATTGGCCCACAGTGAGCAGGAGGGGAAGACTCTGTCCGCGGTGGGAATCAAGTTCTTCACTCCCCAACGATCCTTTAACACGAATCAGAGAGGTAGTAAGAAACATTGGTTCCGCAGGACTCAGTCCTCCTTCCAGGATGCTCCATAGGAATCTTCTTCTACTGGCCGGAGTAGGGGATTCAATGGCAGACACTGCCCCAGAGACAGAGAGGATTTGCAGAACCAGGGCTCCAGGGAACCTTTCTTGGAAAAGCCCACTCAGCACTCCTGAAGTGCTGCCTGGCTGTCTTTCCCTGGAGGCATTCGAGGGACGATTCTCCCTTCAGTCACTAGCCTGGACAAGTCTCACCTCAGATAAGTGTGTTTTAAAGGTTATTTCCTGGGGTTACTTCATTCCCTTTTTTCAGCCCCCTCCAATTCAGAAATCTCTTCTGGACGCCCCCCCCCCCCCCCCCCACCAAATGGAGTTGGCCCATCTCGATGTCCAAGACCTTCTTCTAAAAAGACCCATGTAAGAGGTCCCAACAGGACAACGAGGGTTTGAAACTTACTCTTGCTTCTTTTTGCTGCTGGAGAAGACCAGGGACCTGTGTCCCTTTTTGGACCTCAGCGAGCTGTACTTGTCGGTCAAGAAGTACAAGCTCTGTATGGTTACTGTTCAGTCTATTCAGCCTCTTCTGTGCAAGGACAGTTAGATGTACACAGTGGATCTTAAGGATGCGTACTATCATATCAAAATCAACAGATGCTCCAGGAGACACCTGAGCTTTCAGTTAGGGGCCAGTCATTACCAGTTCAGAGCCCTGCCGTTTGGATTCACTACAGCCCTCCCTGGGTGTTTACCAAATGTATGGCAGTGGTGGCAGCTCATCTCCGGCTGCAAGGATTCCAGGTCTTTCCATACCTGGATGATTGGCTTCTCACACCCACCACGAGGCATCAACTCTTGATGGCCACCAACTATACCCTCAATGTCTTTCAGGATCTTGGCATCATGGTCAACCTGTCCAAATCCAATCTTTCTCTGTTCCAGAACCTAGAGTTTGTCAGAGTTCTTCTGGATATGGTGTTAGAGACTACATCACTACCCTTTTGCAGGGTTCAGCTCATTTGAGACCATGTCTATCAATTGCTGACTCTCAAAAGACCAACGGCTCACTAAATCTTGCAGGTGCATGGCAGTGGACCCTGGCAGTTCAGTAGTCTGCTCAGGTTCTTTCCATGTCCATCAGGATCTCTCAGGTGTGCAGAACTCATCTTGCATGGTGACTTCAAGCTCAGGATCTAATTTTAGGCAGACCCTTTTGTCTTCCCCAACCCAAGGCCACAGTGACCACGGACGCCTCCCTGTTGGAGTGGGGGGGACATTTTTGGAGAAGGACAGTTCAAAGCAAGTGGTCGCCTATAGAGACCAAATTGCACATAAACATCCTGGAGATGACAGCAGTCCTAACGTTGCAAGCCTTTCAGGAGTGTCTCCCTCTCAGGACTATAGCAGTTCAAAGGACAACATGGTGGTGGTCTGGTACATCAGCATACAAGGGGGAACACTGTCTTACCCCCTGTACAGAGAGGCCATGATAGTGTGGGAATGGGCGATGTCTTCTAGGTGCTTTCTTCTTGCAGCTCACATTCCAGGCAGTTCCAACATGCTGGCTTACAAACTCAGCAGATGTATCTTGAGTCCTCACAAGTGGTCCCTGAATCCATCAGTGGCATGTCGGATATTTGATCGTTGGGGTCAACCTTGCAATCTCTTCGCTTCACCAGTCAACCACAAATCCAGTAACTACTTTGCCCTGATCCCCCCAACGGGAAAGTCAACCAGGGACACACTTGTTCACTATTGGCCGTCGGGACTTCTATATACTTACCCACCAACTCCCCTCATTCGCAAACTTTTGCAAGAAAGCCCATCGCCTGAAGACTCTCCTCATCGCCCCCTTTTGGCCTCGTCAGGCATCTCCCTTCTTTGGTTTCATCTGAAATATCTTCCCTGGATATTGGATAGTGTCCTGGATCTCCTTTCTCACCCTTGAGGGCTTCCTCTTCCTGACCTCCATACTCTTCATCTAACTGCATGGTTCCTCCAGTTCCACTGATTCTTTCCCAGTCCAGGCTTCCCTCTCCACTAAATTATAATATCTTAGCCTCTCAAAGCAGTCTACTAAGAAGATATATTCTAGTAAATGGAAAAGATTCTCTTTTTGAGGCAGGCAACAAAATCTGGACCCTTTTGCAACCCCTCTTCCTGACGTTCTCTTCTTCTTGGCTTCTCTCTTTCAGGAAGGGGCTAGTTTCTCCACGATTAAACTCCATTTGGCGTCCATCTCTAATTTCCATTGAACGAGGGTCCTACTTTTTATTCCAGACTGTGTAAGGCCTTTCTCAAAGGGGTCTTTCTCCTTAGACCTGCTATCAAAGATCCCTCCCCACCATGGGATTTAACTCTGGTGTTACAGTCTTTGACACAATAGCCCTTTGAGCCAGTAGCATCTTGTGATCTTAAGTTTCTGTCTTGGAAGACAGCCGTCTTGGTAGCTATTACTTCTGCCAAGATAGTTTCTGAGTTGCAGGCTGTCGGCATTAAGTCCCCTTTTATGGTCTTGCACAAGGACAGGGTGTGTCTCAGGACTAATCCTTCATTCATTCCGAAGGTAACTTTGGAAGTTAATCTCAACCAGTCTATCCCGCTACCAGTGTTCTTCCCTAATTATTCTAATAAGGGGGGAATATACGTTACATTGTTTGGACATCCATAGACAGCTTAGCTGTTATCTTAAGGGGGACTGAAGAATTTCAGAAGTTGGATCAGCTCTTCTTAGCCTTTTCTCAGGCCAGAAAAGGTCTGGTAGTTACTAAGGTATTGATTTTCCAATGGATTGCCAGCTGTATTTTCTACATTTACGATAACAGGCATATGGAGCTATCCAGACCAGTTCAAAGCTTACTCTACTAGGTCTGTGGCTACATCTTATGTCTTTTTGGCTAAGCTTTCTTTCTATGAGATTTGTGCTGCTGCTACTTGATCTAATCCCCACACCTTTGTTTCACACTATAAGTTGGATTTAGTGTCTAGGAACAGGGCTTCCTTTGGTTCCTCTGTACTCCGGCTTATCCTTCCCTGAGGCCACCCAGGGTTTATAGTAGCTGGGGACTCTGACCCATCTGTGATGAATAATGACACGGATAGCATCAGACAGAGTTATGTACTTACCATAACCTGGAATCTGTGGTATCCAGTGTCATTATTCATCATGGTCCCACCCTCCTTCCCCCTTCCTTCTGGGGACGTGGTAGATGTGGAGGGATATTTTTTCTTGAGGAGATTTCGTATATTGGGCAGACTATGCTGCATTTTCTTTATCCAGCAAACTCAATCTGAGGGTTACAGGTCAGCAGGGGATTATGGGAAGGGGAGGAGCTTGAGCTCTGCATCTGTCCCTCAGTTGCCAGCTCTGATCCGAGGTCGGATCTAAGACCCATCTGTGATGAATAATGACACTGGAGAGTTTTTCCTTGAAGGTCTGTTGTGGTAGATCTTCTTACAACTGTAATATGTAAATGCGTTTCCTTAGATAAAAATTATTGTATTATCACTGTGTATTAGCATAGTTTGAAATGCACAGTGTCATGTAAAGGGCTCTGGTATAGTGATGTGTGGAAATAAATGTTTTTCTTCTCACCTTCCTAGGCTTGTAAGAGAGGAAATGCTGATATTGTCCGACTTATGCTGGAATATGGTGCAGACTGCAGCATTCTATCCAAGCATCAAAACAGTGCATTACATTATGCCAAACAAAGCAATAATGTTATGCTGTATGACCTGCTCAGAAATCATATGGACACGTAAGTATCTGTTAAGTGTGATAAATTTATGTTAGTATTTTTATTTCAGAAAAATGTAATGTCATCTCTAATTTTTTAGTATTACTACTAAATGGTTGATGTTCTTCGTGATGTTCTTCATCTCACATTGCTGCAGTCCTTACACTTGGGTATAGCGCTGTCCTCGGTCGGCCCGAATACCAAAGTATATGGCTGACGCCGGTCATGGCGCATTAAACTGACGCCAGGACGTCAGGGTATAAATGCGCATGACCGACGTCATATCCTCAGTCTTTTTTGCCGCGTGGTCCGATGCAGAAGCAAATTTGCGAGTGCAGGTTGGCGTCCTGAGATTTTCCGAAACCGGAGTTTCAGACCGAATCCAAGTTGGCTAAGTACCCCGTTGGGGAATATTTTGGTTTTTTCTTGCCTCAGTATTTTACCGGATGTCAGAAAAAGTAAATAACTGTATTTCTTAGGGTAAACAGATAGCACATAGGAACTACCACAGCTTGTGTATACCGTGTTTAGGGCCTGAGCACGACGTTGTTGGGTGTTCCTTGCGCTAGATTTAACAAACGTACCATAAAGAGGAGATTAGACTGCGCTAGGTTAGTCTTCGGAAGCGGTGCAATTACAAAATGCCGCCGGATGTTCCGACGCCCGCTACTCAAGAAGCGCAAGGACAAAACACCTAGGCCTAGGTTAGAGGCACCAGCCGACCGGACGCCGGTTCTTTAGAGGGCACGGTTGTGCCAGAGGCCCAAACAGAAGTTTCCTAGAGTCCCAGGGGAGACTTTGTTGTTACAGGATGTGTCTTCACAGGAGGTAGGCCAGGCTGAAGGGGCTTCTCAGGTAGCTGTTCTCCCTCTCTGCCTAAGGTGGTTAGGCCTTCTCCTACTGTTACAAAGGCTTCTTCCAAGAGTAGGCCAGGTTCAGCTGTAGCGGGTGCTCCTCCTAGTACTTCAGGCCCTGTGCCCAAGAGACATATGCTTAAGATGGCTGAAGATTTAATTACTCTGATTAGGGTTCTATGCCCCCTCCTGACAAAAGGCCTAGGGTGGATCCTGAATTTGGGAATTTTGAACAGGATTCTGATATTTCTGAGTCTTCGGCTGAGGATTTACAGGAGTTTTCTCATTATTCTGATTCTGATGTGGATGACTCCACCCCTTCTGCTTCTCCTCCTGAGGATTTCTCATTCTCAGAGACTCTCCATGCCATGAGGGAACATTTTAAATGGGAAGGTCAGGATTTCTCTGATTCCAGGAAAAGACTAAGGGAATTTTTGTTTTTACCTCAGCATAGGCCTTTAGCTATACCCCCTGTTCTTTCTGTGGTGGAAGATGTTTTTGCAGAGGCTTCCCTTAACCCTGATTCTTTACCTCCGCACCTGTTAAACCGGACAGATACTATAGGGTGCCTGAAGCTCACAAGTATCTTTTAAAAGCCCTAGGGCAGATCCAGAGACAGTTACTCAGGGGCCTAAAGGGGTTAAGGCTTCTGTGGCTAAAAATCCAGTTCCTCAGGACAAAGAGGCAAGAGCTTTAGACAGATGGGGTAAGAAAGTGTATACTTCTTCAACTTTAGCCATGAGGGCTTTAAATTGTCAATTCCACATGCTGAGATATCAAATCTATCTCCTTTCACAGTTAAAGTCTAAGGTAGATGCTCTGGCAGAAGGTATTGAATGTAAGGAGTTACAAGATCTGGTACATGTGTCTGAACAGGTGGGTAAGCATTCCTTACAATGTGGTTTTGATGCTGTACAGGCCTCTTCCAGGGTGGCTGCCACTGGTACTGTCCTTCGCAGGCACGCCTGGTTACGGAATCAGAATTTAGCTGAGCATGTTAAGTCAAGGATCTTGGATGCCCCTTTGCAATCTGATGTGTTGTTTGGTTCGCCTGTTGAAGCAGTTTTAAAGAAAATGGAGGACAAAGCTAAATCTATGCACACTGTTAAAGATTTTTTACAGGTTCAACCACCAAAGTTTAGCAGAAACTGGCCAAGCAAGGCGTGGACATACCCTTCTTTTGATTCCCAGTCTAGGGGTAGGTCTAGGCGCTAGGGGCAGAGCTCAGGGTTCCTTTAGATCCAGGACAGGGGCTCACCTGCACAGTCTTCAGGGAGGGCAGGGGTCAGCCCTTTCGTAGACAGACCCAATGACCTACCTTTCAACTGCCAGAACCTTCACGTCTCGCAGCACCTTTAGGAGGAAGACTGACACTTTTCAGAGAGAACTGGAGTTTAATTACCCAAGACAGATGGGTGTTGGATATCATTCACCACGGTTACAGATTTTATTTCCATACCTTACCACCGCTCAAGGGCATGCCAGATATTCCCCAACACAAATTGGAAGCTCACAGACAAATATCCATATTGACACAGATAGGGGTCATACAACCGTGCCTATGGCAGAAAGGGGCCTAGGATTTTACTCGCTTATTCCTAGTACCAAAAAGGGGAACACGTGGAGACCAATTCTGGATTTGTCTATCCTCAACACCTTTCTGGACATCCCCAAGTTCAAGATGCTGACATTGCAACAGCTTTTACCCCTCCTGGGCAAGGATCACTGGATGGTAACTTTGGATCTCCAAGAGGCTTACCTTCATGTCCCTATCACTCTAGGCTGCAGGAAGTATCTGCGTTTTGAGCTGGAGATTCACACTATCAATTCTCTGCATTGCCCTTTGGCTTATCCACTGCACCCAGAGTATTCACAAAGGTCCTGGCTCCAGTGATAGCTTTTTCAGACGGAAAGGAATACAGATTTACCCTTATTTGGACGATTGCCTGATTCTGGCTCAGGGCAAGGACTAACTTCTACAGCATTTAAAGTATGTGATAACAGTGCTAAGATGCCTAGGGTATTCTGTGAACGAAACAAAGTCCAGTCTAGTACCCTCTCAGGACATGTGCTTTCTGGGTGTGAGACTGAATACAGCAGCCCAGATGGCCTTCTTGACCCCGGACAAACAAAAGAATCTTTCCCTTTACTTCCAACAACTATCACATCAGTCCGGGCTGACTGCAAGGACAGTCCTTCAAGCCTTAGGGTTCATGGCATCTTGTATTCTGGTGCTTCCCAATGCCAAACTGCATATGAGGAAGCTACAATGGTATCTCAAGAATCTATGGACACAGCACTGCCACGATCTGGACACTGTCATTCCAATAATACCTTGCATCCAAAAGGAATTCTTGTGGTGGGCTCAGCAATGTCACCTAAACAAGGGACTTTCTGTGACCCGGCCGGAGGCAAGTCAGATTCTAACAACAGATGCCTCAGACAAAGCTTGGGGGGCTCATCTCAATGGAAAATGGATACAGGACAAGTGGCCTGCCAGACTACAACATCTACATATCAACCTAAAGGAGATGTTAGCAGTCCAGTTTGCATTAACAGCTTTCAAGGAATTACTTCTTCCAGGACAGGTGTTGATTCTAACAGACAACACAACCGTCATGTGGTACATCAACAAGCAAGGGGTACACATTCTTACCCTCTATGCAGACAAGCAATGATTCTATGGGAAACTGCTCTCAGTCTACAACTGGATCTTCAGGCAAGGTTTCTGCCGGGGTGCAGAACTCCTTAGCAGATGTGTTAAGCAGGCAAATCATGGATCCCCACGAGTGGAAACTGGATCCTCAGGTATTTCAGCAAGTAACAGTGTCATGGGGAACACCAGACATAGATCTGTTCGCTTCTCCTCTAAACCACCAGCTGCCAAAGTTTTGCACAAAAGGATACACCAGGCAGCTTGGAAAACGGATGCTCTCTTTCAGTTGGAAAAATCTTCATGTATGCCTTTCCACCACTTCCTCTACTTCTAAAGGTTCTGCTAAAGGTAAGCCAGGACAAACCAAGAATGATCCTGATAGCTCCAGATTGGCCCCGACAGCATTGGTACCCACTACTGAGAAACCTAATAAGGAAACCACCGTGGCCCCTGCCTTTGATTCCTCAACTGTTGTCTCAAAAGGACGGTCATTTACTCAATGTCAAGCTTCACTCTCTTCATCTCACAGCATGGCATATCCTGTTTTAACTCATAGCAGGGCTCAACTTCCTCAACAAGTTTTGAATGTGATTATGGAAGCTAGGAGACCTAGTACAAGGAAAGTGTATGCGGACAAGTGGAAGAGATTTTGCTTTGGAGTGCAGCAAAGGGTGTGGATGTTTCTGAGCCTGACTTAAGTGTGGCTCTTCTATATCTTACTGAGTTATTGGACAAGGGTTTGTCCTTCTCTTCCATTAAAATTCATGCTGCAGCAATTTCAGCTCACTATGACTGTGATCCACCTTTGTTTTCTCATTCTTTGTTCAAGCAATTTCTCAGAGGGGCAAAGAACATAAGACCTCCACGAAGAGCTCCTACTCCAGCTTGGGACCTCAATTATGTGTTGGAAAAGCTCACTCTGCCACCTTTTGAGCCTGCAGCTACGGCTGAGTTAAAATATTTGTCATGGAAGACTGCTTTTTTGTTGGCCATTACCTCTGCAAGAAGGGTTTCTGAATTGCAGGCCCTTATGGCTGTTGAGCCTTTCTTGATCTTCCATAAGGATAGGGTATCTTTACGCACTAACCCTTCCTTTATGCCTAAGGTGGTCTCAAGTGTCTCCTTAAACCAGTCTATTCATTTACCTACCTTTTATGCAGACCCCCAAAACAGGGGAAAAGATCTTGCATACTTTGGACGCACAGACAGTTACGCTACTACTTAGATAGGACTAAGGGTTTCAGGCAGTCGCAACAGTTGTTTGTTTCTTTTGCTTTAGGTACTCAGGGCAAGCCTGTGTCAAAGCAAACTCTTTCTAAATGGATTGGGTTTTGCATTTCTTTTGTTATTCTCAGCATGGCAAGCAGATCCCAACAGGGATCAGACCTCATTCCACTAGGGCTACTGCCACCTCTACAGCCTTTCTAAGGGGAGTGTCAACTAAGGACATTTTGGAGGCAGCTACTTGGAGTTCAGTACATACTTTCTCTAAGCACTACCACCTTCCCCTCTACTCTAAATCTAGGGCTGGGTTTGCCACTGCTATTCTACAGGGCATTTTGACAGCTCCTGCTTCTATTTGATCTGCCATCCTCCCTTACCTCTGCTTTGGGAATCTACCCAAGTGTAAGGACTGCAGCAATGTGAGATGAAGAACATAGTACAGTTTTGTACCTACCATAAATGTAGATGTTCGAAGATCCACATTGCTGCAGTCCAATTTACCCTCCCTCCGTCCCCTCTGTGTTAAGGGGTGGTTGTGTGGTTAGGTTAGTACTTTATTAGATAATTGTTAGAAGTTGTACATAGTTTGGGTGTGGGGGTGTTTAGTGTTTGGTAATTTTTTGATTTTACCCTGTTTAGGGTCTTCTGACATCTGGGGCAAGAAAAGACTGAGGATATGACGTCGGTCATGCGCATTTATACCCTGACGTCCTGGCGTCAGTTTAATGCGCCATGACCGGCGTCAGCCATATACTTTGGTATTCGGGCCGACCGAGGACAGCGCTATACCCAAGTGTAAGGACTGCAGCAATGTGGATCTTCGAACATCTACATTTATGGTAGGTACAAAACTGTACTTTTCACTGTTGCAGTCATTACATTTGGGTAATCTGCTGACAGGTTGTCCTCAGTCGGCCTGAATAACAAAGTCTTGGGTCCTGCGTCGGTTGCTGTCTCCTCTTCCATGACGTCAGGTCGTCAGGGGTATAAAACATGCAGCCGACGCCATTTTATTCAGTCTTTCTTGCCACGCGGTGCTCGAAGCAGAAGCAGTTCGCAAGTGCTAGTTGAACGACTCCTGAAATTTTCGCATTCGAGTTTCAGAGCCGAAGTCTTCAAACTAAAGCTAAGTACCCTGTTGGGGAAACTTTTTCTTGCTCCTTACCGATTTCAGTAAAAGTTAATAATTGCATTACTTGTGGGAAGCAAATACCTCATAAGGATTTTCATTTGTACTGTATTCCTTGCCTAGGCCCAGATCATAACATGCCTTGCTGTCGGTTGTTAAGCATCAGTATATATTTGGATCAAGATTTAATTACCCTGAAATGTCGTCGGTTAGCAATCCGACTACCGGAGTTCACAAAAAACGCAAGGAAAAAGAGACAGACCGTCGAGGTCCAAAACCGACAACGAAACTTTTCCTAAGCCAGTTGCCAGTTCACCAGTACTCCGTGAGGTGCTTTCACAGCCCCTCATACACGCTACTTTTGAGTCGCAGGCCTCTACCGAGATCCATGAGGAGTCCGGTATGCCGTGAGATTCTCAGAGTATTGAACCCGTGGATGTCTCTCCCTTGGATGGGTCCAGAGCCACTGAGCAGGCACCGTCTTCTGAGGGTGTTTTCAGGCCTCGACATTTCTATATAAAACCGACGCCGGCTTCAAGCACAAAATCAAAACCATCTTCTGTGTCTAAAAAACTGACGCATGAGCCACGTGCTCAGGGCCCTGTGCCTGAAAACAGATGATCAAAATGGCTAAGGACTTAATTACCTTGATCAGGGGTTCCCAAACCCCCCCCCCCCCAGCTAAGAGGCCTAGGCAAGGCACTGATTATGAATCTTCAGATCAGGTTTCCATTTCTTCTGATTCCTCTACTGATCAGGATTATTCTATTCCACCCTATGAGGATTCTGATACAGAAGAATCCATCCCATCTGCATCCCCTCCTGAGGAATACTCTTTTGGAGAAACTTTGCGTACTTTAAGGGAACATTTTCTCTGGGAGAGTCAGGGCGCCTCTGAATCAAAAAAGAGGCTTAGGGATTTCCTTCTTCCTCAGTATAGGCCTTTGGCAATACCTCCTGTATTAGACATTGTTGATGATGTGTTTTCGGAATCAAGCATGGCTCCTGATTCCCTACCTCCGGCTCCTAGTAAGCCAGACAGATATTACAGGGTTCCTGACTCCCACAAATTTCTATTCAAAAATCCTGCTGCTGATCCTGAGACTATGTTACAGGGTCCCAAAGGTGTAATGGCCTCTACAGCCAAAAATCCTACCCCCTCTGATAGAGATTCCAGGGCGCTGGATAGATGGGGAAAGGTTTATACATCTGTAACCTTGGCAATTAGATCCTTAAACTGCCAGTTTCATATGCTTAAATATCAACAGCATGTTATGGGCTTATTGAAACAGAAAATTATGTTGATTTCTGATTGTGTGGAAAATAAAGAATTACTGGAATTATTGCATTCAGCAGAACAGGTTGAAAAGCATACTTTGCAATGTGGTTTTGAATCTTGGAGGCCTCCTGCAGGGTCGCAATTACTGGATCTGTGATTAGAAGACATGCCTGGCTCAAGGAGCAAAATCTGCTTGATCATGTTAAAGCTAAATTGTTGGATGCCCCCCTTGCAGCATGATACTCTGCTTGGTAATAAGGCAGAAGAGGTTTTAAAGAAAATGGAAGACAAAGCTAAATCTATGCAAACTGTAAAAGATTTTCTGCAAGTGCAGTCACCCAGGTTCAGTAGGCACTGGCCTACTAAAAATTGGTGCTTTCCTGTGTCCAACAGAGCCACTCAAGGCAAATCCAGACGCTCAAAAGGCTCCAAATACCAATCACAGGGTTCTTACAGGTCAAAGCAATGGAGTGCTTCCACCTCCAAATCTGTAGGAAACAAAGCACAACCCTACAGTAAGCAGTCTCAATGACTTCCGTATACCTTCACCAAGCACTTATCTTTTGGCAGCCCCCTTGGGGGGAAAACTAGCACTTCATGCTCAAAATTGGCAGTTAATTGCCCAGGACAAGTGGGTATTAAACATAGTATCACAGGGGTACAGGTTTCATTCCATACTTTGCCAATTCCAAACGGTTGGCCAGATCTGCTACAAAATCAGTGGGCAGAGGTTCAGAAACAAATTATGTCCCTCATGGACATGGGGGCTATTCAACCAGTACCATTAAAGGAAAAAGGACAAGGTTTTTATTCAAGACTTTTCCTGGTACCCAGAAAAGACAATGCCTGGCGTCCAATACTGGACTTATCGATTTTGAACACGTTCCTGGACAATCCAAAATTCAAAATGCTGACTTTGCAACAGCTACTGCCTGTGCTGGGCAGGAATGCTTGGTTAGTGACTTTAGACTTAAAAGAGGCATACCTGCATATCCCAATAAGGGAATCATGCAGAAGATACCTCCGCTTCAAGGCAAGTTCTTTGCATTGCCATTTCTCTGCACTGCCCTTTGGCTTATCTACTGAGACCAGGGTCTTTACAAAGTGCCTGGCACCAGTAATTGCATTCTGCAGACAAAGAAGCATACAAATTTATCCTTATCTGAACGACTGTCTCATTCAAGCAGAGGACAAGGACACTCTTCTTTAACATCTGGCATTTGTAAAAAGGCTTCTAACATGCCTAGGGTGCACAATAAACGAAAAGAAATCCCAACTGGTCCCCTCTCAAAGAATTACATTCCTGGGTGCAAGCTTGAATACAACTGCCCAGATGGCTTACCTTATGCCAGACAAAGGCAACTGACAACATACTTAAAACAAATGGCAACAAAAACTCAGTTATCTGCAAGACAAATTCTGCAGGCTTTGGGGTTCACGGCATCCTGCATTCTACTAATTCCATATGCGAGACTGCATATGATGAAACTTAAATGTTACCTAAAAAGTTTATGGAGTCAGCATTGTCACAGTCTGGAAACAATGATTCCTCTCATTCCCTGTCTACAACAGGAGTTTCTTTGGTGGGCAGACACATGTCACCAAAACAAGGGACTGCCATTCACTCTACCCCCTGCCACCCAAACCCTAACTACATACGCATCAGACTATGTTTGGGGGGCCAACCTGGCAGGGAGATGCATTCAGGGCACATGGAGCCCAAAACAAATGCATCTGCATATCAACCAGAAAGAGATGTTAGCTGTTCAGAATGCTCTGACAGCCTTCAAGGACTTACTTCATCCAGGACAACTACTGATAAAGACAGAAAACACCACAGTTATGTGGTGCATAAACAAGCAGGGGGGGGTACACATTCCTACCCCCTTTGCAGACTAGCCATGGCATTGTGGAACACAGCTTTGACATACCAAATACATCTTCAAGCTCAATTCCTGCCAGAAAAACAAAATACTCTGGCAGACGACCTAAGCAGAAATCTTATGGACCTGCATGAGTAGAAACTGAATCCGCAAGTCTTCAGCATGTTAACACAGAAATGGGGGAGTCCAGACATAGATCTATTTGCCTCTCCCCAAAATTATCAACTGGACAAATTCTGCACAAGGACTTGTCGCAGAAAAGTATGGAAAGTGGATGCCCTATCCTTCAGTTGGAAAAACCTGTCAGTCTATGCCTTTCCCCCTCTGCCTCTTCTCTCCAAGGTCTTACTAAAAGTCAGACAGGAAAAACTAAAAATGATCCTAGTTGCTCCAGACTGGCCTTGCCAGCACTGGTACCCAATTCTAAGGAATGTGTCTCAACGTCCTCCTTGGTACTTGCCTCAAATGCCTCATCTACTGTCTCAGCAGAACAGTCAAGTTCTGCACACTCAGCTCCAAACTCTGAACCTTGCAGCATGGCTGATCATTTAATTATTCAAACAACACCTCTCAGTAAATCTGTGGTGGATGTTATTTTGGAAGCCAGAAGGCCTAGTACTAGAAAATCTCATGCTAATAAATGGAAGAGATTCTGTGCTTGGAACCGAGCACAAGGAACGGACACAGCAAAGCCCAATATCCCTCAGATTTTACAATATTTGACTGAGATGCTTGACAAGGGCCTATATTTTTCTTCAATAAAAATCCATGCCTCTGCCATCTCTGCTCATTACAACACGGAGCCTCCCCTCTTTTCTCATCCTCTGCTTAAACAGTATCTTAGAGGGGCCAAAAATTGAAGGCCTCCCATAAGATCACCAACTCCTGCATGGGACCTCAATTTTGTGCTAGAAAAACTCACTCTACCTCCTTTTGAACCAGCAGCTACTGTGATTATAACATTTTTATCTTGGAAAACAGCTTTCCTCTTGGCAGTCACTTCAGCAAGAAGGGTTTCAAAACTGCAGGATCTCATGGCTGGTGGAGCCTTTTATTACATTTTACCTGGACAGGGTGTTCCTCAGGACCAACCCTTCTTTTATGCCTAAGGTGGTATCCAGTGTGGCCCTTAACCAAACAATTCACCTGCCAACATTTTACCCAAATACACAGAACAAGGTGGAGCGGATTCTACATTCATTGGACATACACAGATAACTAAGATTCTACTTAAACAGGATCAAATCTCTGAGAAAGTCAGAGGGGAAAGCTATATCAAAGCAGACTATTTCTAAGTGGATAAGCCACTGCATTTGTTTATGCTACTTGCACCATGGTAAACCTGTGCCCAAGGGGATCAGGTCACTTTCCACCAGGGCTTTTCTCTACCTCAGCAGCTTTTCTCAGAGGGATTCCAACAAAAGACATTCTAGAAGCTGCTACTTGGAGCTCTGTTCATACCTTCACAAAGCATTATCATTTGCCTCTCTTCTCCAAATCCAGGGCAGACTTTGCCACTGCAGTTCTGCAGGGCCTTATAGCTGCTCCTAATGCTATTTAGTTCCATCCTTCCATCCATAGCTTTGGGATTCTACCCAAATCTAATGACTGCAGCAGTGAAACATGAAGAACATAGTACAGTTGTGTACACTTACCATAAATGTAGATGTTCGAGTGTATTCACTGTTGCAGTCCGGGTTACCCACCCGCCATCCCCCTTTTCTATAACTTCTCTTTCCTTCACTGTATTCTAAAGACTTTGTGGTGTATTTGCTTTTAGATGAAGGTAAAGTTTATGTTGCTAAAAGTGCATTTTATATATATATATGTCCTTCATGGATGCATCTGCAGTCATAACAAGTGGGTTGTCCTGTCGTCAGGCAGCCCTTCAGTCGGCCGGATTCCAAAGTCCGGGTCCGGCTTCGGCTGATGTCGCACTCCACCCAACGTCATCTCTGTTGGTCTTCGGGTATAAAGGCATCAGCCGACGCCATTTTCCCCAGTCTTTCTTGCCGCGTGGCTCAAGCAGAAGCTGTTCGCAAGTGCCGGTCGGTCGGATCCAGAGATTACTTCTACGAATACTCAAGACTTCTAAAGCTAAGTACCCCGTTGGGGACTCTTTCTTGCCTCAGCCGATGTCAGAAAAACTAACCACTGATGAATCTCTTGATAAGAAATATGTATTAGAGATGGTAAATAACATACAACAGGTTAGCAACCATTCCTTAAAATGTGGCTATGATGCACTGGAGGCTTCATTTAGATCAGCCATGACAGGCACAGTGATAAGAAGGCATGCATGGCTAAAGGAACAAGCTTTACCGGATCATGTTAAAGCTAAGTTGCTAGATGCTCCTATGGACAAGACAAGTTTGTTTGGTACATCTGCCCAGCAGGTTACGAAGAAAATGGAAGAAAAGGCAAAATCTGTTCAAACTGTTAAAGATTTCTTGCAGGTTCAACCCCCAAGGTTTAGCAGGAACTGGCCTGCCAAAAATTGGTCCTTTCCTGACTCCACAAAATTTCAAAGGGGCAGGAATAGACGTTCCAGAGGCAGAAACCAAACCAGAGGAGGTGCCTACAGAGGAAGACAGTGGCAAGGTAACAACAGAGGCACAGACACAGCCACTGCCACTACATCAACACAACCACAGTGACTTAACCTAAATCCTACCAGGGAACAAATAGCAGCTCCTCTAGGCGGAAAGTTAACCTTATTTTCAAAGAACTGGCACTACATAACAAAGGACAAGTGGATTTTACAAACCATAGATCAAGGTTACCGGTTTCACTTCCACACTTTTCCAGTCAAAAGAGGAATGCCAAATCTACCTCCAAATCAAAAGAGAGAGGGTCTACGCGAGATAATGGAGTTAGCAAAGATGAGAGGTATGGAAATAGTGGCAACAGCAGAGGAAGGAAAGGGTTCTACTCCAGACTATTCCTAGTTCCAAGAAAGGAAAAAGTTGGAGACCAATTCTCCACCTGTCCACCTTAAATACATACATCATTGTCCCAAAATTCAAAATGCTGACCCTACAGCAACTTCTTCCCATGCTGGGCAAGGAGTCTTGGCTGGTAACTCTAGATCTCAAGGAGGCATACCTGCACGCCCCCATTCGACCAATCTGCAGAAGATACCTCAGATTTCTTGCAGGATCAGAGCACTATCAATTCTCAGCATTGCCTTTTGGCTTATCTACTGCCCAGAGTATTCACAAAATGCCTGGCATCAGTAATCGCCATTGCAGACTTCAGGGAATTCAAATTTACCCATACCTGGACGACTGCCTGCTACAAGGGGACAACAAAAGCAAGCTGACAACAGATTTACAAAGGGTCATTTACTTGCTGCAAGCACTGGGATACACAGTCAATTTACAAAAGTCAAGGCTGATACCATCCCAAACAAGGACATTCTTGGGCTGAATTGGACACAGTAAAACAAATGGCATTCCTGACTACAGAAAACAAAAAGAACTGCCTCTATACTTCATGGCACTAACAAAACTGAACAAGTTAACAGCAAGAAAAGTACTGCAGGCCTTGGGCTTCATGGCATCATGCATAATCTTGGTTCCATTTGCCAGATTACATATGAGAAAACTACAGTGGTACCTAAAGAATTTATGGTCCCAACACAGACACAGTCTAGAAACAGAAATCCCACTAATCCCATGCTTAAAACAGGAGTTCCTATGGTGGGCTCAGGCATGCCAGTCAAACCCAGGCCTACCCTTTCGCAGATGTCAAGCAAGCCAGACCATTACAACAGACTCTTCAGACCTAGGATGGGGGCCCACATGCTGGACAAATGCGTGCAAGGATTGTGGACACAGGATCAACTTCAACTGCACATCAACCTAAAGGAAATGCTGGCAGTAAAACTGGCAATCCAAAAGTTCAAACCATTTCTCAAAGAGGGCCAGTTGATGATAAGGACAGACAACACCACAGTCATGTGGTACATCAACAAACAGGGAGGCACTCATTCATACCCCCTATGCAGAATGACCTTGGAGCTGTGGACCCTGGCACTCAGCTACAACATCCAGTTACAGGCAATATTTGTACCAGGGAAAGACAATACACTAGCGGACATATTAAGCAGAACCACTTCGGATGCCCACGAATGGAAGCTCCACCCGGACATCTTCAAGACCATCTCAAAGAAATGGGGAATGCCACAGATAGACCTATTCGCATCACCTCTCAATCACCAGCTCAAAAAATTCTGCACAAGGACATTCCACCCATTAGCATGGAAAGTGGATTCGCTCTCTTTCAACTGGAAAGGCCTAACAGCATATGCATTCCCGCCTCTTCCTTTGATACACAAGGTACTACTGAAAATCAAGGAAGAACGTCCAAGGATTATCCTGATAGCACCAAACTGGCCAAGACAACACTGGTACCCACTACTGAGGAGCATGTCTCAGAACAATATGTGGACAATTAACCTGATGCCTTTGATGTTAACGCAGAACAACTACAGCATCATACATCCAAACCTAAAAACCTTGCAACTGACTGCATGGAACATCACATAACAGCAGCTATTCCAGAACTTTCCCAAAGAGTTAAAGACATTATTCTTGAAGCACGCAGACCTTCAACAAGAAGGAACTATGCTGGAAAATGGAAAAGGTTTGTCATCTGGAGTACGGAAAGAGGAAAAGATGTGTCAAACATAGATATGCCTAACATTCTGGAGTATCTGGCGAACTTCTTCATTCAGGCCTGTCCTACTCCTCCATCAAGATACATGCATCAGCTATTTCAGCAGAATACAGCCTTGATACACCTGTTTTTTCGCACCCTTTGCTCAGGCAATTCCTCAGAGGAATCAAGAATGTAAAACCTCCAAGGAAACCACCATTACCAGCTTGGGATTTAAACTTTGTGCTAGAAAAGTTGACACTAGCACCCTTTGAACCAGCAGCAACAGCAGACCTACAACACCTGTCATGGAAAACTGCTTTCCTACTGGCAATTACTTCAGCAAGGAGGGTTTCAGAACTACAGGCCTTAATGGCAGTGCAACCCTTCCTAATCTTCCACCAAGATAGAGTGTCCATGAGGACTAATCCTACATTTATGCCTAAGGTGGTATCCAGAGTGTCTTTAAACCAGGCAATCCACCTACCTACCTTCTTTCCCAACCCACAAAACAGAGGGAAAGAATACTGCATACCTTGGATGTACATAGACAGCTACGCTACTACTTGGACAGAACAAAAAATAGCAGAAAGACTGACCAACTTTTGTAGCCTATGCAACAGGAAGGGAAGGAAAAGCTATTTCCAAACAGACAATCTCCAAATGGATAGGAAATTGCATACGATTCTGTTACTCCTTCCATGGAAAACCAATTCCACAGAACATAAGACCTCATTCTACAAGGGCAACAGCCACTACCACAGCCTTCTTACGAGGAGTGGCAACCAAAGACATTATTGAGGCGGCTACTTGGACCTCCGTGCATACATTTGCCAAACATTATAATTTGCCTCTATATTCCAGATCCCGAGCAGGGTTTGCCACTGCTGTACTGCAAGGGATCCTAAACACACCATAATCTACTTTTATCCTCCTCCCTAGTTGGCTATGGTATTCTACCCACTTGTTATGACTGCAGATGCATCCATGAAGGACATAGTACAGTTTTGTACCTACCATAAATGTAGATGTCCGAACTGGATAGCATCTGCAGTCAGGATTACCCTCCCTCCTTCCCTCTGTGGTACTCCTAGGGTGTTTACCCTTCTAATAGCTAGCTGTTGGGGAGTCTTTATGGTGTATTTGTTTGTGTATATGTACATACATGCTTATTGTTGTGTTTACCTCTATCTATTTGGAAACATTGGCTTCTATCCAAATTTTAGCCTGCAAGAGGGCTACTGGCATCTGGGGCAAGAAACACTGAGGAAAATGGCGCCGGCTGATGCCTTTATACCCAAGACCAACAGAGATGACGTCGGGTGGAGTGCGACATCAGCCGAAGCCGGACCCGGACTTTGGAATCCGGCCGACTGAAGGGCTGCCTGACGACAGGACAACCCACTTGTTATGACTGCAGATGCTATCCAGTTCGGACATCTACATTTATGGTAGGTACAAAACTGTACTTTATATATATATATATATATATATATATATATATATATATATATATATATATATATATATATATTTTTTTTTTTTTTTTGCTCCCTATTTACGGGGCACCTGACATCTGGGCAAGAAAAACTGAATAGAATGGCGTCGGCTGCGTGTTTTATACCCCTAACGACCTGACGTCATGGAAGAGGAGACGGCAACCGATGCAGGACCCAAGACTTTGTTATTCAGGCCAACTGAGGGCAACCTGCCAGCAGATTACCCAAATGTAATGACTGCAGCAGTGAATACACTCGAACATCTATATTTATGGTAAGTGTACACAACTGTACTTTCTAACACGTGATCAGATTGTAAAATGCAAATGCCTTCTCTCTGGACCAATACAGTTTTACATTTATGTGGTTAACATTAGAAGGAAAGTTAAAGATGTTATGTTGTCCTATCTCACCTTCATTCATTGTTGGTTGGGTTTGGAATCGCGAATCTGTTCCAACTCTGCCTATACAAAATAGCTTCCACCGGCTCGAGGCTATACCCTATCCCATCATGCTCAGAGAAGATTACCCAGATCTCATTTACCATTAACCAAGATCTGGTGCTCCACACTGGCTCTTGGCTAAGTGAAATTTTTTTCTTTCTTACAGCTTTTCAAAATTAGTTTAAAATTATTATTTTTATTTAAGTTTAATAAATTAGGTCAGTAGGACTAGTACTTTGTGCTTTCCAGTGTTTGTTGTTATTGTTGTTTATTTAACATTTGTTAACCAGGAAATTCCGACTTGGAACGAAGCCAATTTTCAGCGGTAGCCCTGGGAGAAATGCTCTACATGCATGTCTTTGTAACATGGGAGGAAACCGGAGCACCCAGAGGAAACTTACACGAATGCAAGGAGGACATGCAGACTCCACACAGCTGAGAATCGAACCAGAGAACCTCTTGCTGTGAGGTGACAATGCTACCGCTGCACCACTGCGCCGATGTTTGTGTTTTCTGGTGGCCGTCATCTACCGCTAGGCCTGTCTGACCTTTTTTCACATATCCCGGCTGCAAACTCGTTTAAGTTATAGAGTTTTGGACTAATTTTTCCCTTTCCTCCTTTTTTGATTTTTTTGGGTAGTCCGTTTAAGTTAGAGGGCCCCCTTTGGCCTGTTTAACTTAGAGGGCTTTCTTTCCTTTGTAGTAGCAGTCAGTTCGTTTTAGTTAGAACTGCTTCTTTCCTTTTCTGTAGTAGTGAAATAGGGTTAGTTGTTTCCCTGTTAACTGTCCTTAACTATAAAAACAAAAAGAAAAAAAAATGTGTTTTCTTATAGTTTTTGTGGTAGTTATTTTAACTTTTGGTAACACGTCTAAGGATCTTAAAGAAGCGAAACCTTCAGGTTTTAAAAATGCAACAAGTGCAATCAGAAAATGTCACTAACTGATGGACACACCAGCTGTGTGTGTTGTTTGGGTGCTGTCCATTTTCAGGAGTCGTGTTCCTTTTGTCATACCTTTAGTTCCAGGGTACTGATGGAAAGGAGGAACAAACTCTCATAGTAAGAGATTAGTTAAAAACTCTATTCTCTGAGTCTTTGGAAGGGAATCAAAATATCTTTAAAACTACTGAAAAATCTCCGTCCTCCAGATCAGAAAAGTCAGGAATGAGGGACATCATCTGCTGCTTCACCTTCTGAGCTGGCAAAAAAAAACAAGCAAAGGGCTCATCTTTGGACCTGAAGGCTTTTGGGCCTGAGAAATCTCCCTCTTCGGTTCACATTGTGATTTTGGGGCCGACAGAATTCCAGATGTTCATCGTGTTTCACTTTTGCAGTCATTACACTTGGGTTATCCTGCTGGCAGGCAACCCGCAGTCGGCCTGAATTACAAAGTCCTGGTCCGGTGTCGGTTGCTGTCGCCTCTTCCCTGATGTCAGTGCACCAGGGGTATAAAAGATGCAGCCGACACCATTTTCTTCAGTCTTTCTTGCCGCGCAGTGCCCGAAGCAAAAGCAGTTTGCAAGTGCCAGTCGGCCGACTGCTGAGGTTTTCGAAATCGAATTTCAGCTCCGAAGTCTTCAATAAAGCTAAGTACCCCGTTGGGGAAACTTTTTTTTCTTGCTCCAGACCAATGTCAGAAAAAAGTTAACAATTGTATTTCTTGTGGGAAGCAAATACCTCATAAGGATTTCCACTCTTACTGTATTCCTTGCCTAGGCCCTGACCACGACATTGCTAGTTGTCAGTTTTGTGCTAGATTTAACCAACGCACTATTAAGCGTCGCTACGATTTTGCTTTTCATTATTTTGACAGAAGGTTTAACTACATAATGCCATCGGATCAACCGACCGGAATTCATAAAAAATGCAAGGATAAAGACAAGGACAAGCATCCGAGGTCCAAAACCGACGACAAAGCCTCTTCTAGGCCAGTTGCTGGTTCGCTGGTGCTCAGTGAGGCGCTTTCACAGCCCCTGACTCCCGCTACCTCAGAGCCACAGGCCGACTCCCACGTGGAGGCAGCTAGGCCTCTGGATACTCAAGGTATTGGTCCTTCGGAAATTAATCCCTCGGATGGGTCCAGAGCCGCTGAGCAGGCATCGGCTTCTGATGGTGTCTTCAGACCTACACAACTTTATATAAAGCCTACTTCAGCATCCAAGACAAAGTCTAAAACAGTTTTAAAGACAAGGAAACCAGTGCAGCATTCTCCAGGACAGGCTTCTATGCCTAAGAAACAGATGCTCAAAATGGCCGAAGACCTAATTACTTTGATCAGGGGTTCCCATCCCCCTCCTGATAAGAGGCCTAGGCAAGACACTGAATTTGATTCCTCTGATCAGGTTTCCATTTCTTCTGACTCCCCTTCTGATCAGGGATATTCTGTTCCTCCCTATGAGGATTCTGATGCTGAAGATTCTATTCCTTCAGCTTCTCCTCCGGAGGACTATTCTTTTGGGGAACCCTGCATACCACGAGGGAGCATTTCCACTGGGAGAGCCAGGATTATTCCAATTCTAAGAAAAGACTTAGAGACTTTCTTTTACTTCCTCAGCACAGACCTCTTGCAATTCCCCCTGTTCTAGACATAGTAGATGATGTTTTCTCAGAGTCTGGCCTGTCTCAAGACTCTCTTCCTCCTGCCCCTGTCAAGCCAGACGAGATACTACAGGGTCCCAAACACCCATAAATTTCTTTACAAAAATCCTGCTGCCGACCCAGAAACTATCTCACAGGGTCCCAAAGGGGTCAAGGCTGCTTCTGCCAAAAACCCTGTCTCCTCAGACAGAGATTCTAGGGCTTTGGACAAATGGGGGAAAAAAAGTTTACACTTGTGCTACCTTGGCTGTAAGGGCTTTAAATTGTTAGTTTCATATGCTCAAATGTCAGCGATATTTAATGTCTTTGTTAAAAAATGTTGACAAATTCTGAATGTACTGAGAACAAAGATTTGCAGGATTTATTGCATGCAGTTGAACAAGTGGGAAAACATACTTTGCAATGTGGCTATGATTCACTGGAGGCCTCGTGCAAGGCCGCTGTTACAGGTTCTGTTATTAGAAGGCATGCTTGGTTAAAGGAACAGAATCTGCCTGATCATGTTAAAGCTAAATTATTGGATGCTCCATTACAGCATGATAAATTGTTTGGTGTTAAGGCAGAGGAGGTGTTAAAAAAATGGAGGATAAGGCAAAATCTATGCAGACAGTAAAGGATTTCTTACAGGTACAGCCACCCAGATTTAGCAAAAACTGGCCCTCTAAGAATTGGTCCTTTCCAGTGTCAGACCACAAAGAGGCAGATTCAAACGCCCTAGAGGCAGGCAACAGCCCCAGGGCTATTACAGGCCCAAGCAATGGGGTGCTTCTACCTCCAAAAGCGGAGAAGACAAATCACAGCCTTATAGAAAACACTCCCAATGACTTTCCTCTGCCAATGCCAAGCACTTATTTTTTGGCAGCACCCTTAGGGGAAAGCTAGCACTTCTTTCACAAAACTGGCACAAGATCACCCAGGACAAATGGGTCTTAAATATAGTCTCTCAGGGCTACAGGTTCCACTTTCACACCCTTCCAAAGGCAAAAGGTATGCCAGACCTGCCACACAATCAATGGCAAGAAGCACAAAAACAAGTTTCATCTGTCATGGACATGGGGGCTATTCAGCCATTGCCACAACAAGAGCAGGGACAAGGATTTTACTCAAGACTTTTCTTAGTACCAAGAAAGGACAAAGCCTGGAGACCAATTCTGGACCTGTCTATACTAAATACTTTTCTGGACATCCCAAAATTCAAAATGTTGACTCTACAGCAGCTTCTGCCCATGCTGGACAAGAAGGCTTGGCTTGTAACTTTGGACCTCAAAGAGGCATACCTGCATGTCCCAGTCAGACAAACTTGCAGAAGATACCTCAGATTCATAGCTAGCTCAATTGACTACCAATTCTCTGCACTGCCCTTTGGCTTATCTACTGTGCCCAGGGTCTTCATAAAATGCCTGGCACCAGTAATTGCATTTTGCAGACAGGAATTCAAATATACCCCTACTTGGACGACTGCCTTATTCAAGCAAAGGACAAAGATATTCTACTACAGCATCTGGCATTTGTAAAAAGATTACTAATTTGCCTAGGGTACACAGTAAACGAAAAGAAATCAAAGCTAGTGCCCTCTCAAGAGATAATATTCCCGGGTGCAAGCTTAAATACAACTGCCCAGATGGCTTATCTCACGCCAGACAAAGACATCTGACTTCTTACTTCAAAGATATGGCAACAAAGACCCAGTTATCTGCATGGAAAATTCTGCAGGCTCTGGGCTACATGGCATCCTGCATTCTACTAATTCCATATGCAAGACTGCATATGAAGAAACTACAGTGGTATCTAAAAAGTGTTTGGACTCAACATTGCCACAGCCTGGAAACAGTAATTACTCTCATTCCCTGCCTGCAACAGGAATTTCAATGGTGGGCACAGGCCTGTCAACACAACAAGGGACAGCCATTCACCTTACCCACTGCCTGGCAGACACTAACAACAGATGCATCAGATTATGCCTGGGGGCGCACATGGCAGGAAAATGTATTCAGGGCACATGGCCCACAAACCAAATGCATCTTCATATCAATCAAAAAAATATGTTAGCTGTACAAAATGCCCTGACAGCCTTCAAGGACCTACTTCATCCAGGACAACTACTGATAAAGTCAGACAATACTACAGTCATGTGGTACATAAACAAGCAAGGGGGCACACATTCCTACCCACTCTGCAGGCAAGCCATGACTTTATGGAACACAGCATTGACTTAAAGTACATCTGCAAGCACAATTCCTGCCAGGAAAGACAAATACTTTGGCAGACGAAATAAGCAGAAACTTCATGGATCCTCACGAGTGGAAACTGGATCCACAAATCTTCAACATGATAACAGGGAAATGGGGATGCCCAGACATAGATCTATTCGCCTCCCCTCACAACTGCCAGCTACAGAGATTCTGCACTCGGACTTATCACAAGTAAGCATGGAAAGTGGACACCCTTTCATTCAGCTGGAAAGCCCTTACAGTATATGCCTTCCCTCCTCTTCCTCTCCTCTCCAAGGTACTCCTAAAGGTCATACAAGAGAAGCCAAAAATGATACGGATTGCCCCAGACTGGCCACGCCAGCACTGGTACCCAATCCTAAAGAGCTTGTCTCAAGGCCTAGCCTGGACATTGTCTCTAATACCTCATTTGCTGACCCAACAGAACAATCAGATCCTACACGGCCAACTCAAAACCCTAAATCTGGCTGCATGGCGGATAATGTAATCATTCAGAACACACCTTTCTCTAAAGCAGTTATGGATGTTATTTTGGAGGCCAGGAGGCCCAGCACCAGAAAATCTTATGCAGAAAAATGGAAGAGATTCTGCGCTTGGAACCAAGCGCAGGGAATTGACTCGCTTGAACCAAATATTCCTCAGATTTTGCAATACCTAACTGAGATGCTGGACAAAGGCCTATCCTTCTCATCAATTAAGAGCCATGCCTCTGCCATTTCAGCTCATTACAATACGGACCCACCTATTTTTTTCTCATCCACTGCTAAGACAGTTTCTCAGAGGGGCCAAAAACATAAGACCTCCTAGGAGAGCTCCAATGCCTACATGGGACCTCAATTTTGTCTTTGGGAAAACTCACACTGCCTCCTTTTGAGCCAGCCAGTACAGCAGAGATAAAATACTTGTCATGGAAAACCGCTCTTCTCCTAACAATAACTTCAGCAAGAAGAGTCTCAGACTTACAGGCACTAATGGCTGTGGAACCTTTTATTATTTTTCATCAGGACAGGGATTCTCTAAGGACAAACCCCACATTTATGCCTAAGGTAGTGTCCAGCATGGCTCTTAACCAAACCATACATTTGCCTACCTTTTATCCAAACCCACAGAATAAGGGGGAGAGACTTCTGCATACTTTGGACATACACAGACAGCTACGCATTTACTTGGACAAGACTAAAGCCATCAGAAAGACTGAACAACTCTTAGTGGCATATGCTGCAGGTTCCCAAGGAAAAGCCATTTCAAAGCAGACTACTGCATTCGTTTCTGTTATTCACAACATAGCAAATCAGTGCCCAAGGGCATTAGGCCACATTTTACCAGAGCAGCAGCCACTTCAGCAACCTTCCTCAGAGGAGTACCAACCAAGGATATTTTGGAGGCTGCAAAATGGACTTCAGTGCACACTTTTACAAAGCACTACCATTTACTTCTCTACTCTAAATCCAGAGCAGGCTTTGCCACTGCAGTTCTGCAGGGCCTCATAGCCACTCCAAACTCTATTTAGGCCCAGCCACCCAACCTCAGCTTTGGTATTCAACCCAAGTGTAATGACTGCAACAGTGAAACACGAACATAGTACAGTTGTGTACCTGCCATAAATGTAGATGTTCGAGTATATTCACTGTTGCAGTCCAGGTTACCCTCCCACCATTCCCTCTTTTTTCTTTGCTGGGACTTATCTGTACCTCTCTGTTCTATACGACCTATGTGGTGTATTTGCTTGTAGATAAAGGTTATGTGCATGCTTTTTTATGATCATAATTTTTACAGCCTACCCTTTTGGGGGCACCTGACATCTGGGGCAAGAAAAACTGAAGAAAATGGCGTTGGCTGCATACCCCTGGCGCACTGACGTCAGGGAAGAGGCAACAGCAACTGACGCCAGACCAGGACTTTGGAATTCAGGCCAACTGCGGGTTGCCTGCCAACAGGATAACCCAAGTGTAACGACTGCAGCAGTGAATACACTCGAACATCTACTTTTATGGTAGGTACACAGCTGTACTTTTTGGAGCCATTCCCAGTGATGGAACCAGTCCCCCCAGTCTTGAGATGTCTGTTGTTACAGCAGTGAGGTCTCCGACCCTATCCTTGCGATCCTCCAGAAGCCTTTCAGACCGTGATGTGGAGCGGGTGGTGAAGAGACTTTTACGGACACCGGCGCTGGCCAAGATACTGTCGACTCTGACCCAGAGGGATTCTGAGCCGACCAACATCACTTCCCCTTCGTCGATTCCTCCTCTGACCCATTCTGGGGCTTCTGATCCGATTGTAGCGGAATTGGTGCCGAGACCTGCTCCAGGATTGTCGGGCCTAACTACTGCTCCGACCTCCTCTGTTCCATTGAAATTCGAGGGGTCTATGTGCCGATGCTCTCTCACTGGGTCCGGGGAGGAGAGTCTGACCTGACTCTACCTCTCAGGGCTTTGGCGTGGGTGAGCTCTGAGCCAGTGGCCCCTTCATCTCAGGGACAAGGGACTTTTGAGTCACCTCAGACTGCTCCTCTCTCAGGTCTAAGTACTCTTTTCCCTAAAGCGCCTGTGTCAGTCATGGTGCCATCGCTTCCACCCAGGAGTGGAAACCCGAAACCCCAGGACACCCCATTGGGTGAAGCAATCTCTTCCGAAACCTCACAGAAGTACCCCTCTGAGGAGGTCCCTCGGAATATGTTATGCAAGAGGAAGCATTTAGACTCCCCTGAGGAGTCCGTCACTTCAGACACGGACCTCGATGAGTCAGATGGGTCCCCACGGTCATTTTCTGAGGATGTTTCCTTTGCAGACATCTCCTTAAACAGAGAGGTGGCTGGAAGTTCATCAACCCTTCTGCGGATGAGTCTGTGTACCTGGAGGCTTTTGGGTCTCAGCCTTCCACCTCTTTGGTGTCTCTACCTTTCGACCAGTTCATGAACATAGTCATTCAGAGGGCATGGGGCTCTCCGGACTCAGTGGAACCTGTTCCTAGGAGGCCAAATAAAATTATTACTGCCCCCTCAGGGAGTTCCTCACTAAAGGTGTCCCGGTAGATGCTATGGTGGCCACCAAAAAGGAATTGTCTGAGACATCCTCATCTGTCCATCTACCAAACAGAGTTTCGGACGATGGATAGATACAGAAAGCGTATGTTTTTGTCAGCATCCTTTGCTGTTAGGTCGCTGAATTACCTGACCCATTTCAGTAGGCTTCAGAGGGATCTCCTGAAGGAGCTAGGAGATATTCTTCGTGGTTCTGCAGCTGCAGAGGTTTCAGACAAGGTGTCTTCCCAGCTCTACACCTTAAACTCTGTGGTAAACTCTTCCATGCAACTTATCTCTTACATGACCGATGGAGTGAGTACGGCAGCGGGTACAGGAATTTCCTTAAGGAGGCATTCCTGGATGCGCTTACGTGATTTTGCTGAACCCCAAGTCTTCCTGTATTAACCCATTTTGACGGTTCATCCTTCTTAGGGCCAAAAGTGAAAGAGACTCTTACCAGGTGCGAGCAAGAAGGAAAGACTCTTTCTGCCATGGGAGTCCATTTCTCCCTCCCTACTAGGTCTTATCTCAAAGGCCAGAAGGGGGGGGGGGTGGTTCCTTAAGTCCCAGAGAGCCTTCCCGGATTCTTGGTGATTCTTCCCTCGGGAGGCAGAGGGGGGAAATAACAATGGAAGATGCCGACGACGTGGCAGCGGGGTTCCGCAAAACCAGGGTGACAGGGATTCCTTCCTTGATAGGCCCTTTCAGTGCTCTTGAAAGGAGGCCCATCTATCCATCTCTGGAGGCAGTTGGGGGTCGCTTGTCATTGTACACAAATGCCTGACTAAAAATAAGAGACAAATGGGTACAAGCGATCATATTGAGAGGTTACTACATACCCTTTTCCTCTCCCCCTTTAGATGAAAAATCAGTCCCAGATGTTCCACCCAGTCAAAGGGACCATGCAACTCTAGAGGTACAAAAGTTGATAGAAAAAAAAAGTCATCCAAAATGTCCCCGCAGACCAAATTGGATTCTTTCTAGAGGTTCTTTTTAGTTCCAAAAAAAGATGAGATTGGAGGCCCATTCTAGATCTCAGCAGACTAAAGAAGTCTGTCAAGAAGTCAAAGATCCAGATGGTGACACTGCAGTCGATGCTCCCCTTTCTGGGGAAAGAGGATTGGATGTGCTCGATAGATCTCCAGGATGCGTACTATCACATAAAGATGGACAGGCAATCCAGGAGACCTTTACGCTTTTGGCTGGGAGCCAGTCACTGCCAGTTTCGAGCTCTGCCCTTTGGAATCACTACAGCCCCCAGAGTGTACACCAAATGCATGGCAGTAGTTACAGCTCACTTGAGGCATCTAGGATTCTGGGTGTTTCCATACTTAGATGACTGGCTCCTAACCGCCACCACCAAGCATTTGCTAACAACAGCGAGAGACACCACCAGAGAAGATTCAAACCTTACATCAGCAAGTCAAAAACCTCTTAATGAAGAAAAAAGTGCAAGCGAAGGCTGTTTTGAAAGTTTTACGTACCTTGGCAGCAGCAATAACCTTGGTACCCTTAGCTCGTCTGTACATGAGGATTTTTCAGTGGCTACTTTTCACCCAATGGTCCTTGCAGGAGCTGGCCCATGTCTCACAGGATTATTGTAAAAGAATCCTGCAAGAGGGACCTGCACTGGTGGCTTCACTCAAGTGGATTTAGGCAGACCATTCGTCTTTCCGCAACCAATAGCTACAGTGACCACAGACACTTCCCAGATTGGGGAGGGTGCATTGTCTGGGAAAGACTGTCCAAGGCATTTGGCAGGAATGCGAAAACAACTTGCATATCAATGTCCTAGAGATGAGATACTGGTAGTGACTGGCATTGTAGGTATTCCAGGACTCCCTTGCACTAGGATCAATTGCAATTCAGGCAGACAAGTGATGTGGTACATAAACAAGGAAGAACCAAGTCTTACTTCCTATGTCGAGAGGCCCAGAGAGTATGGCAATGGGCCATTTCTTCCCAATGTTTTCTGGTAACAGTGCACATCCTGGGGAAGTCCAACATGACAGCATACAAACTCAGCAGAGCTATTCTGATGCCTCACGAGTGGTCCCTAAAAACTGAAGTTGTGGAACAGATTTTCCGCAAGTGGGGCCAGCCTTGCTATGACCCTTTTGCCATGTCCATGAACGCCAAATGCAACAGCTACTTTGCCCTGATCCCCCTCTGGGGGAATCACCGAGGGATGCACTTGTACACGATTGGCCCCCAGGTCTCCTCTATGCCTTTCCTCCCTTTCCCTTGATTCCCAAAGTCCTTCAGAAAGCCAGCAAGTTGAGCAGTTTGCTAGTCCTCACCCCATACTGGCCTCATCAGATTTGGTTCCCCTTTCTTTGGCCCCATCTCCAAGAAGAGCCGTGGATTCTGGACCCAGTTTCAGACTTCCTGACTCATCGCTCAGGGTCGCTTCATCTGTCAATTCAAACCCCAGATTGACAGCTTGGCTGCTCCACTTCCACTCATTGCCAGGCTTCCAGGTAATTTCCCCTGCAGTGAAACATATAATCTGATGTTACGGATCTTTGTTCATTCCTTACTGATGTGTTATCGGGTTCCGTCCTCGGAACTAAGCCGGCCAATATCAAGCTCGCGTCAGCCAAAAACTCTCGAGCTGTGTCAAGCCACACTCTCAGCTGTCTAATTTTTTGAAAGTTTTATACATTGTTCTTTCTTTAAATATGTTCATATAGTTTCTACTAATATTTTTCTACCCTGTCGTATACTTTAGACTCTCTCCCTTTAGTCTTTTCCCTTTATTACCCTTTTTCTTACCTTTGAGGTAATTCTTCATTACTATCGTTGGTAACCCTTCCTTTCTCTTCTTACCCTTTTGGGTAACCTTTCCTCTTCCTTTTGGTACTGTTCTTCTTCACATCATTATGTCGGATAAGAAAAATAGCGTTTGTTTAAAACAGTGTAAGGAATACGGCCGTAAGTTACCGCTTTCCGATGGCCATGACTTGTGTGTCTACTGTCTGAATGTCTCCCGTGTGGGATTGTAAAAAGCTTTCTACCATGTCTCAACGAGAGGCAGAATAAGTTAATTTCGAAAGGTCTCCTCAAGTCTCCTTTGTCTGAGGCTTTTTCTTGGTCGGAGGGCTCACCCCTTCCTGTTAAACCCCGTAAGAGGCGTTCTTCCTCTTCATCATCAAAGTCGCTCCCCTCTTCTCCCTCTGGAGATCGTAGGGAGTCGACTCATAAGAAGGCAAAATTGATACCTACTTCAACGCTACCACCTGTGACCCTGTCGGCACTGCCCCAAATGATTCTGGCACCAGCCATGTCTTCCTTATCGATACCGGCACTAGAGTTCCTGGTGCAAGCAACTATGGCTCTGACAGTTCCGTTGCAGCCCTTACCGGCACCGTCCATGCAGGTACAATCCCCTTTGGCTCCGAGTATGGTTTCCCTTCCTCTGGCCTCACTAGATAGATCAACCATGGATCCTCAGTCCATCTCCAATCTTGATCTGCAGGGTCTGATTCACCCCAATCTAACAACCCTGAAATTGACAGCTTGGTTTCTCCACTTCCACTGATTGCCAGGCATGAAAATCTTTTGTCCCCTGTGCGCAGTATTCTTATTGCATCACATAAATCGTCCACCAGACTAATCTGTCTTAACAAATGGAAAAAGGTTGTCTCTATGGGCAGCGAATAAACAATTAGACCCCTTGTCAGCCCCAGTTTTGGTGGTACTGGATTACTTATCACATCTCTTCCACTCTGGAGTGTCAGCTTCTACTATTCGTGTGCATTTAACTGCCATCTCAGATTTCCACTTTGGTTTTCAAGATTCTTCATTTATGTTACACAGACTCTAAAACATTTTTAAAGAGGTTATCCACCTAAAACCTCCTTTTAGAGAACCAGTACAACCTTGGGATTTTGCATTGGTTCTGCAAGCTCTAACAGCTCCCCTCTTTGAACCTGCGTCTTCATGTGATGTAAAATATCTCTCTTGGAAAACTTTGTTTCTGATTGCAATCACATCGGCCAGGCGCTTTTCAGAACTTCAAGCCTTATGCTTCAAACCTCCCTACCTCATCTTCCATAAAGATAGGGTATCACTGAGAACTAATACTTCCTTTTTACCAAAAGTGGTGTCAGAGCGGTCTGTCAACCAATCTGTTGACCTCCCAGTGTTTTTTCCTAACCATTCTAACAAGGGAGACTATTGCCTGTACTCCCTGGAGGGATGTTCATAGGCAATTACGATTTTATCTGGACAGAACAAAATCTACCTGTAAATCAGACCAACTGTTTCTGGCTTTTTCTGGACCTAGACGAGGTCATCCTGTATCAAAAGTTACATTGGCTTCATGGTTGAGAAATTGTATTACATTTATCTACAACAAAAACCATCTCACCTTGCCTCATAGAGTTAAAGCACTTTCTACAAGATCTATGGCAACTTCAGCAGCTTTCCATGCTAAGGCTTCCCTCAATGATATTTGCTCAGCTGCAACTTGGGCCAAACCTCATACCTCTATTCTTCATAACAAATTGGACTTGGCCTCCAGAGGTAGAGCTTCTTTTGGCTCCATGGTGCTCAGGAATGTCCTTCCATGAAGGCCACCCAGGGACACAGGTAGCTGGGGACTCTGTCCCATCAGTAAGGAATGAACAAAGATTAACAACATCAGTTAAAGAACTTGTGCCTTACCATAACGTTCCATCTGTGTTGTTGTTCTTCATTCATTCATTACTTCCCACACTCCGTCCCCCATCCGGAGGTTCCTGAATGATTTCATGTACTCCTTTATTGTAGGTCTTTTATGACGAGAGGTAGCCTCTGCTTTTATCTATAAACTTGCAAACTCGGTCTGAGGTAACCGGGAGCAGAGCATTCTTGGTAGGACCTTGGCTTGAGAGTTTTTGGCTGACACGAGCTTGATACTAGCCGGATCGGTTTCCGAGAACAGAACCAATAACCCATCAGTAATAAATGAACGAAGATCAACAACACAGATGGAATGTTATGGTAAGACACAACTTTTTTTTTTTTTTTTTTTATTTCAGCTTATAAAGCTTCAACCAGAAAACTATATGCTAGCAAATGGAAAAGGTTTTCCAGTTGGGCTTTCGACAATCACATTAATCCTTTAAGTCCCCCTATAACAGCTATATTAGACTTTCTAACGAAACTTTTCGATGAAGGTGCAGCTGCAGTTACTGTTCAAGTTCAATTAGCTGCTATGTCAAACTATCATATTGGAGAAATGGGATTAAAAATTATGTCCCACTGGCTTTGCAAAGCCTTCTTGAAAGGTACTTTCTTGCTAAGGCCTCCAGTGAAAGAACCGCCAGCTCCTTGGGACCTAAACTTTGTGCTGTCCACCTTGATCCTTTCTCCCTTTGAACCTGCATCATCATGTCAACTAAAATTTCTAACGTGGAAAACAACCTTCTTGATAGCCATCACGCCTGCTAGATGGGTATCAGAACTCCAAGCTTTATCAGTACCGCCCCCCCTTACTTGATTTTCCACAAAGATAGTCTGTCCCTGAGAAGTAACCCTTCATTCCTCCCCAAAGTATGTTCAGAAGCAAGTTTGAATCAATCCAGCGACTTGTCTGTTTTTTCCCAAGATATGGCAACAAGGCAGAGGACAAATTACACCAATTGGAAGTACACAGACATTTACATTTCCACCTCCACAGAACAAAGGAATTCAGGAAATCAGAACAACTGTTTTGTATCTTTTTCAGATAAAAAGAAGGGTGCCCCCATATCTAAGGTCATGCTTTCCAAGTGGCTTACTGATTTGTATAACCTTCACATACAGATCTCAGAATAGAGAACTTCCAGGAAAAAATAAAAGGCCACTCTCTACAAGAGCTATAGCAACCTCATTGGCCTTTCAGGCAAGGCTACCCATGGATTCAATTTGTGCATCAGCAACATGGGTAAAGCCTCATACTTTTATTACTCATTACAAAGTTGATTTGGCCTCCAGGAATAGGGCCTCTTTTGGGTCCACTGTTCTGAAGAGTATTTTCCCTTGAGCCACCCAAGAAAGAAGGTGCTAGGGACGCTGTCCCAACCAGCAATGAATGAAGGCAAGATAGGACAACATAACATTAAAAAGTTATGTACTCACCATAACTTTCCATGTTTGTTGTCCATCTCGCCTTCATTCTTGCATCCCACTCTCCTTCCCCCAGCCTTTACTCCTGGAGGAGCGAGAGGTTTCTTGCTAAACTGGAATTTGATGATGTTCATCGTGCATACAGCTGCAGTAATCACTGATGGGTTCTCTGCGGTCTGCTGAATTCCAAAGTCTAGGTCCGGCGTCGGTTGTTGTCGCTTTCTCTTATAAGACACAGCCGACGCCATGTTCTTCAGTCTTTTTTGCCGCGCGGTGCCCGAAGCAGAAGCAGTTCGCAAGTGCCGGTCGGCCAGCTCCTGAATTACGGAAATATTGGAAACCGAAGTCTTCATTAAAGCTAAGCACCCCGTTGGGGAAACTTTTCTTGCCTCAGACCGATGTCAGAAAAAGCTAATAATTGTATTTCTTGTGGGAAGCAAATACCGCATAAGGATTTCCATTCCCTCTGCATACCTTGTTTAGGCCCAGACCACGACGTCTCGGGCTGCCGCTTTTGCGCTACCTTCAATAAACACACTATTAAGCGTCGGGCGGAGTTCGCCCAACATTATTTTGGTAACGCCTTTGATTATAAAATGTCTTCGGACACTCCGACTACTGTTTTGTCCAAAAACACAAGGACCGACACGCAGGGCCCGCGGTCCCCGCCGACACCACGCCAAAACAGGCTACACGTGGACCGGTTCTCAGCGAGACGCCTTTGCAGTCCCTGACTACCGACGACACTCCTTTGGCGGTGTCCTCTGTACCCAAGACCGCTGGGATCTCGGCCCTTTCCCAGACTACAACCACCGAAGCCTTTGCTAATGTCGAGCCTACTAATGTGGACAGGTCCACCTCCACCCATGGTGTCTTTAGACCCTCATCTTCTTTTTCTATTAAGGCCTTTACTAAATCCAAAGCAGCCAGGCATCCCAAGAGGCCTGTTGCACAGGGCCCATCTCCAGGTCCCATGCCTAAAAAACAGATGCTTAAAATGGCTGAGGATTTAATTACTCTTATCAGGGGTTCTCAACCCCCTCCAGACAAGAGACCTAGAGTGGAGGAAGTTTCTCCCTCTTCTGATCAGGGATCCATTTTATCAGAACATTCTGATGTAGAGGAACACTCTTACTCCCCTTTTGAGGATTCGGATGCAGAGCAGTCCATTCCTTCTGTATCCCCTCCTGAGGATTTTTCCTTTGGGGAAACCTTGCACACTTTGAGGGAACACTTCCATTGGGAAGGCCAAGACTTTTCAGATTCCAAGAAAAGACTTCGGGAATTTCTTTTGTTACCTCAACACAGACCTCTGGCGATACCCCCTGTTTTGGACATACTTGATGATGTTTATTCGGAGGCTTGCCTTAACCCAGATTCTCTGCCTCCTGCACCAGTCAAACCTGGTAGGTACTACAGAGTACCTAACTCTCACCAATTTCTCTTCAAAAGCCATAATGCTGACCCTGAAACCATTTCACAAGGCCCCAAGGGATTGAAGGCCTCCACTGCCAAGAATCCACTTCCTGCAGAAAGAGAGTCAAGATCTTTAGAAAGGTGGGGAAAAAAGGTTTATACCTCGGCCACCCTAGCCATGAGGGCCTTAAATTGTCAGTTTCATATGCTTAAATATCAACAGTTCCCGTTATCACAATTAAGGAATAAAATGTCTCAACCTGAACAACCAGATTTGAAGGAGTTACAGGATATGATGCATAGTGCAGAGCAAGTGGGTAAACACACCTTACAATGTGGTTATGATGCCCTAGAGGCCTCAAGTAGAGCGGCTGCTACAGGATCAGTCATTCGCAGACATGCCTGGCTTAGGGAACAAAACTTGCCTGATCATGTGAAAGCTAAACTTCTAGATGCTCCTTTACAAAAGGATGTGCTGTTTGGTACTAATGCTGAGGAGATACTACGGAAAATGGAAGAAAAAGCCAAATCTATACAAACTGTCAAAGCTTTTTTACAGGTCCAACCACCACGTTTTAGCAGAAATTGGCCTTCAAAAAACTGGTCCTTTCCAGCCACTGACAAGCCCCAAAGAGGTAGATACAGAAGCACAAGGGGCAGAGGGCAATCACAAGGATCATATAGAGGCTGACAATGGCAAACTCCAGCACCAAGAGGTGGCGAAGACAGTGCACAACAATACAGGAAGCAAACCCAATGACTCCCTCATTTCCATGCCAAGCATGTCTCAGCTGGCAGCACCTTTGGGAGGAAAGCTAGCATTATTTGTAAGCAATTGGCATATTGTCACAACAGACAAATGGATCCTGGACATTATAAACAGAGGCTACAAATTTCATTTTCACACTCTTCCAAAAATGAGAGGCATGCCAAACCTGCCACAAAATCAAAGGGCAGAGGCACAACTACAAATTTCAAAGCTCATAAGCATGAGAGCTATTCAAGAGGTACCTACTCACGAACAAGGTCAAGGTTTTTATTCAAGACTTTTTCTGGTACCAAGGAAAGGAACCGACTGGAGACCCATTTTGGACTTATCCATCCTAAACATATTTCTACTCGTACCAAAATTCAAGATGCTCACATTACAGCAGCTTCTTCCCATGCTGGGCAAGGAGTTTTGGCTGGTAACATTGGACCTCAAGGAGGCATACCTGCATGTCCCAATCAGACAAAGCTGCAGAAGATACCTCAGATTTCTTGCAGGTTCAATCCACTATCAATTCTCTGCATTGCCCTTTGGCTTATCTACTGCGCCCAGAGTATTCACAAAGTGCCTGGCATCCGTGATTGCCTACTGCAGACTTCAAGGGATACAAATTTACCCTTATTTGGACGACTGCCTGATCCAAGCGGACAGCAAGCACATACTTCTGGAACATCTGTCATATGTGACACGGTTACTGCATTCTCTGGGATACACAATCAACAAAGAGAAATCAAGGCTAACACCATCTCAGAAAATAACTTTCCTGGGTGCCAACTTGGACACAAACACCCAGATGGCCTATCTTACATCAGAAAAACAGGGGCAACTATCTCAGTACTTCAAAATACTAGCAAAAAGTACCAGGCTTACTGCAAGGAAAATCCTGCAGGCTCTGGGATTCATGGCATCTTGCATTCTTTTAATCCCATGTGCAAAGCTGCATATGAGGAAACTTCAATGGTACCTAAAAAACCTATGGTCTCAACACAGTCACAGTTTGGAAATAATAATACCAATAATTCCATGTTTGCAAAAGGAATTTCTATGGTGGGCCCAAGCATGTCAAGCAAACACAGGCCTCCCATTCTGCAAGCCTCAAGCAAAGCAAGTCATCACAACAGATGCCTCAGATTACGCCTGGGGGGCGCACATGACGGACAGGTGCATTCAGGGCAAATGGTCCCAAAAGGAAAAGCACCTTCACATCAATCAAAAAGAAATGCTAGCAGTAATAAATGCAATTACAGCTTTCAAGGACTTCCTGCATCCAGGACAATTACTAATAAGAACAGACAACACCACAGTAATGTGGTACATAAACAAACAAGGAGGAACACATTCATACCCCTTGTGCAGACTAGCCATGACTCTTTGGAACTTGGCTCTGGAATGGCAAATCGAACTTCAAGCACAGTACTTGCCAGGATTGGAAAACACGCTGGCAGACAATCTAAGCAGAAATATGACAGATCCACACGAATGGCAGTTATATCCTCAGGTGTTTACAGAAATAATCCAAGCGTGGGGGAGGCCAGACATAGATCTTTTTGCCTCCCACAGGAATCATCAATTGGAAAGGTTTTGTTCGAGGACCTTTCATCCAAAGGCCTGGAGAGTGGACGCCCTTTCATTCAGTTGGACAGCATGGACAGTTTACGCATTCCCACCTCTGCCTCTTCTGCCCAAGGTGCTTTTGAAAGCAAGAGCAGACAGACCGAAGATGATACTGATTGCTCCAGATTGGCCAAGGCAACACTGGTACCCACTCCTGAGGAGCCTAACACATACTCCTCCCTGGTCCCTGCCTCTAATGCCTCTTCTGCTGACTCAGCACAGCTACAAAACTCTTCACAGTCAGCTGAAAACACTCAATCTCGCTGCATGGAAAATTCCTTAACGCCACAACAGACCCTACTCTCCAAGGAGGTGCAGGATGTCATTTTGGAGGCCAGAAGGCCATCTACTAGAAAAGCTTACTCCACAAAATGGAAGCGGTTTTGCTCTTGGAATGAGAAAAAAGGCCAGGACCCTAGAAAACTGAACTTGCCTCAGGTATTACAGTATCTAGCTGAGCTGCTGAACAGTGGACTTTCATTTTCTTCCATAAAAATCCATGCCTCAGCCATTTCTGCAGAATTCAACACGGATCCTCCTTTATTTTCTCACCCACTCTTACAACAGTTCCTCAGAGGGGCTAAGAATATAAGACCACCAAGGAAACAACCAATACCAGCCTGGGATCTAAATTACATACTAGAAAAATTAACGTTGCCTCCTTTTGAACCAGCTGCCTCAACAGATTTGCAATATTTGTCCTGGAAAACTGCCTTCCTTCTGGCTATCACTTCAGCTCGTAGAGTTTCGGAACTACAGGCCCTCATGGCGGTGCAGCCCTTTCTCATCTTCCATCAGGACAGGGTTTCCCTTCGTACCAACCCATCATTTATGCCTAAAGTGGCATCCAGGGTAGCTTTAAATCAAGCCATACACCTTCCTACCTTTTACCCCAATCCTCAAAACAAAGGGGAAAGGCTGCTACATTCTTTAGACATCCATAGGCAGCTACGTTACTATTTGGACAGAACAAAGTCCTTCAGGAAATCAGAACAACTCTTTGTGTCCTGTGCTGTAGGGGCTCAAGGGAAGCCAGTTTCCAAGCAGACTATTTCAAAGTGGATAGGCCACTGCATACGGTTTTGTTATTCCTATCATGGGAAATCTGTTCCTACAGGTATCAGATCACACTCCACCAGGGCCACAGCTACCTCTACAGCCTTCCTCAGAGGAGTTCCTACCAAAGATATTTTGGAGGCAGCCACTTGGAGTTCTGTACATACCTTCACAAAACACTACCACCTGCCTTTATATTCCAGAACTAGAGCAGGCTTTGCCACTGCTGTTTTGCAGGGCATTCTGGCTCAACCCAGTTCCTCCTAGTACCTACCACCCTGTGCGTAGCTTTGGGACTCTACCCATCTGTGATTACTGCAGCTGTATGCACGATGAACATGGTACAGTTTTGTACCTACTATAAATGTAGATGTTCGAGTACTAATACAGCTGCAGTACAGGTTTCCCTCCCTCCTTCCCCACTTGGTAAAGGCATGGGGCCTAACAACCTCTTCATACAAACCTGACTGGGTTATCCTTCTATGGTTTATTTGCTTGCAACTACTGATTTTGGATTTTATTGCACTGCTTGTATATACATATAAACATAATTTATGTATTGCCTTCCTTCTGGGGGCACCTGACCTCTGGGGCAAGAAAGACTGAAGAACATGGCGTCGGCTGTGTCTTATATACTCCGGCCTCACTGACGTCAGGAGCGAAAGCGACAACAACCGACGCCGGACCTAGACTTTGGAATTCGGCCAACCGAGGGACCGCCTGACGGCAGAGAACCCATCAGTGATTACTGCAGCTGTATTAGCACTCGAACATCTACATTTATGGTAGGTACAAAACTGTACTTTTTCTGAATCTCTTCCTTAGTTCCTTTATTGGTCATGGTTGCTACTAGTTATACTATTTGCAAACAAGACCTGGGTAATCTTCCCTGAGCACGATGGGATAGGGTATAGCCTCAAGCCGGGGGAAGCGCTCGAGCTTTTGTATAGGCAGAGTTGGAACCAATTCTCGGTTCCGAACCCAACAAGCAGTGAATGAAGGTGAGATGGACAACAAACCTGGAACGTTATTGTGAGCACATAACTTCTCGTTTTATAATTGTATACATAAACTTGTAGGTGTTCTGAAGAACTTTACTACAAAATAGTCGATGTGTCATGTACCTTGTTTATTTATAAAGAGATTAACAACAAGTTTGCTGTTTTGCAGTTCATAAGATATTCACTTTCAATAACTCCGACAAGGCAAACACATCATTTCTATTGCAAGTCTTGAAGAGAATGGATTAAGAATTAGAGGGACATCTTAAGAGATTGTGTTGCAGCAGGTTCCTTATGGTGCTTCAGTACTAAAGTTTGAGACAAAAAGTAATCATTACTCAGAAATGTAGTCACTAAATAACAAAGTAAATGTCATCTCACCCACTACTGACTTTCGGCTTCTTCAGTTTTGCCAGCTGCATAAAGTCCCATCCTCTGCAGTTCCCACAATATGGCAGGCTTCACGATGTGACCAATGCAGGAAGCTTCTCCCTTCAGGAGTGGTCCTGCACACAGAGACTTCATGTGCACACCGTAATGAGTTTCCACCTATTGGCACTATAGAGCAGGATGTCCCAGGCAAGACATGGTCAAACTGCAGCTTGTTGAAGGAATTTTCCCTAGCATAATGACTTTCTCCTATGTGCCAAAATCGTCAGGATGGACAGACAACAGGGAGTAACTTCAGTTAATGCGTTGCCATGGCCCTGTAGGGTAGCCTGCTCTGTCCTGCCATCCCCTAACCCTTCAACTCTTTGAGCTTCAGCCTGTGCCAGAGCACCACTAGAGGGACATCCAACATGATCAGCCCTCCTCTGTGCGTTCACCCTCTCAAGGGTATACCATGGCATTTATAGTCTTTTTTTAGTTATTGTCTTTCTGTAACTCTTCCTAGGCTCAGATCATCACTCAGCATGAAACTTCTCCTTCTAACAGATTCTGGTTACATCTTTTAAATTTAAATACATTCATTCAGCTGTCATCTCAGTTTGATTCAATACAGACATTTCCAAGCAAAAATCCTAAATCTTCTAGACTTTATTGCAGCATTTTATATACCCTACGAATTATCCCTTTTTTTAACAGCAGCTTCTGAACTAGATTCAGTTAAAAATTCCACTAGAGTAGGTCTTTCACTTAGGACCCATCTATCCCTTTCTCTTTGTCTATATTTTGATATCAGTCCAGGTTTTCTCCAACCTGAAGTCCAAACTTCTTGCCTCATCCTACTCTATTACCTTTCCTTCTCTAATGATTTTTTCCCAGTACCTTAGTTCCTTTGCCAGTTTTCTCCAGTAAATTCCAGCCCCCCCTCTTGCCTGTTTTCTGTACCCGTACTTGCAAAAATCTCCTTTCTCTATTCACATGTCTTAGTTTTTAGAATCCTTTCTGTAACTTTATGAATATAATTTCATGTATGGATATTATTCTCCTTAAGATCTGCCTCAGAAATCCCACTGTCTCCATATTTCTTGTACCCCCACCCCTCTTTTAACCAACACCCATTTCCAATTTGAATTATAACCTTCTGCTTGTGTTATGTATATGAGCCATAACTGTGTAGCTGTATACAATCCATTCAAATCAGGTAATTTTAAACTACCTTGTTTTAAACTCAGATCAAAGGTATCTTTACAAGTAAGGCGTCTTTCTATAAAAGATCTTATAGACTTAAAGAAACTGCATTAAAAAATGAGATTTGTAAGCTGGAGCAATAACTTTATTTAAATTACAAATCTGATTTTGCAAAACAATTAATCTTCAAAAAGAGCTTTACTTATTATACACAACACAGCAGTCATTTGACGAAATGCAAACTTTAGCCAGATATGCAGAATGGGTCCAAGCCCCTCCCAAACTTTTAGTGAGACTTATAAATGTAAATAAATCCTTTCCTCTGATAACAGAAATTTTATATCAGGACAAATCTTACAATACAATATAGAGGATTATACAAATCTTTGGTCAATTGCATTCTTAGGCATATGGTAATCACAACCTTTCTTTACTTCACAAGAATGAGACCAATTCCTAAATCAATTAGAATTTCCTAAAGTAAACCAAGACCAACAGAATCTTCTTAAAACTCTGTTCACCCAAGAAGAAATATTAGAAATAATCAATAGTCTTAAAACCAGTAAATCACCTGGTCCAGATGGTATCACTGCAGAATTTTATAAAACTTTTGCCCAAACAATTTCAAAAATGCTATTGCACTTGATTAACTATGTAAAAGACAATGGTATCTCAGATTTGTACCTTAATTCCAATGCAGTATATGTCCTTCCATTCATGTGCTGCAGTATTTGTATCCTGGGATTCCCTGTCTCCGGTAGCCTGATGTCTGGCCAATATACAAAAGCCTACTGTTGCTTTAAGGTTATGCTGTATGTCACAAGTATACTAATCACATTGCATAGAGCATAACAGTGATGTCCAGGCATATTGTCCTCAGAACTTCTTTGCCACCAGTCCAAACGCATCTCTCGATCATCTGTCTGAATGCCTGCATCCTATATGTTGGTCTCTGCGCCATTGCAGATAAGTGTCCCATTGAGTTGTCATTCTTTCTTGAATTTTGGTTGCTTTTGGGGTTTAATGTCATCTAGGAAGGGTAAATGCCAGTGCAGGAGACAGATTCCTCATAAAGACCACCACAAACAGTGTTTATTTTGCCTAGGTGCCTCTCACAACCATATGACCCACTGTGTCTCTCAGACTTTCATACTGAAAACTCTACGAAGTAGACTTTCTTCCCTTGCTTTGTATCTGGAGAATCAGCGACTTAAGCTTCTCCCTAAGGATACCATGGAAGTAACTTCCCACCCCAAGGGTAAGCCATTAGGGTAGAAGGTTATGAAACCAAGACCAGAGTCTTCCACTGTTGAGCCTTGAGGTTTCTCCTGAAGTCAGTGAGAACCCGGAGGTTCGCCAGCTTTGTTGTCTGATTCCTCTTCCGCGACGGGGTTGGAGGCCAGTTGTGATCAGGCTTTCAGCATGTCCTAAGAGGTTTTGCAGACATCTGTTTCGGACATTCAGGGGAAACTACAGCTGATTATTTCTGAGGGGCCTAAGGGTGCACCTCAGATTTTAGTTAGGGAAGAAGTCCTAACTTCTGTTATTGAATGTCATCCTGGGTGAGACTTCTAGGTTTTAGGGCAGACATTCCATTAAAGAAAAAAAAAAAACTAACCAGGTCTCTTCTGCTCTTAGGAATCCACAGAGGGAGTGGCAGGCATTCACTCAGGGTTTGTTTAATGCTTTGATGGCATTAAAACCTCCTCAGGAAATTTCTGTTCCAGCCCCCCCCCCCCTTGGTTCTCTACTCCCCTTGAAAGGCCCAAGGAACAGGATTGTGATATGGAATCCTTTGTTCATTATTCCCATATTCCTTCTCCTTTGAACTGTGGGTCAGAGAAAGAGGAATCGAACAGTCCAGATACTACCTTTGAAGAAATTCTTTTGTGAACACAATCTCCAGGATGATGGAATTTTTTAAATGGGATTGTGCTCAGGTCTCTCAAATCCGTAAGAGGTACTGTGAGTTGCTGTAGATAGATACTCAGAAACCTTCTGCTATTCCTCCTGATGTTCATCGTGCATACAGCTGCAGTCATAACAAATGGGTTCTCCTGCCGTCAGGCGGGTCCTCGGTCGGCCGAATTCCAAAGTCTAGGTCCGGCGTCGGTTGTCGTCGCTTTCTTTCCTGACGTCAGTGCGACAGGGGTACATAAGACACAGCCGACGCCATTTTCTTCAGTCTTTTTTGCCACGCGGTGCCCGAAGCAGAAGCAGTTCGCAAGTGCCGGTCGGCCAGCTCCTGAAATTACGAAAATTTGGAAACCGAAGTCTTCTTTAAAGCTAAGTACCCCATTGGGGAAACTTTTCTTGCCTCAGACCGATGTCAGACAAAGTTAACAATTGTATTTCTTGTGGGAAGCAAATACCGCATAAGGATTTCCATTCCTTCTGTATACCTTGTTTAGGCCCAGACCACGACGTCTCGGGCTGTCGCTTTTGTGCTACTTTCAATAAACGCACTATTATGCGTCGGGCGGAGTTCGCCCAGCACTTTTTTGGTAAAGCTTTTAATTATAAAATGTCGTCGGAGACTCCGACTACTGTTTTGTCCAAAAAACGCAAGGACAAAGAACGACACGCGAGGTCCGCGGTCTCCACCGACACCACGCCAAAACCGGCTACACGTGGTCCGGTTCTCAGCGAGGTGCCTACACAGCCCCTGACTACCGACGACACTCCTCTGGCGGTGTCTTCTGTAACCGAGACCTCAGGTTCCTCGGCCCATACCCTGACTACAGCTATCGAAGCCACTGTGAGTGTTGAGCCTCTTAATGTGGACAGGTCCACTTTCACCCATGGTGTCTTCAGACCTTCATCTTCCTTTTCCATAAAGGCCTTTACTAAGTCTAAATCAGCAATGCGTTCCAAGAGGCCTGTCGCACAGGGCCCATCTCCAGGTCCCATGCCTAAAAAGCAGATGCTCAAAATGGCTGAGGATTTAATTACTCTTATCAGGGGTTCCCAACCCCCTCCGGACAAGAGACCCAGAGTGAAGGAAGATTCTCCCTCTGACCAGGGCTCCATTATTTCAGAACATTCTGATGAAGAGGAACACTCGTACTCCCCTTTTGAAGATTCTGATGCAGAGCAGTCCATTCCTTCTGTATCCCCCCCAGAGGATTTTTCTTTCGGGGAAACCTTGCATACCTTGAGGGAACACTTCCATTGGGAAGGCCAAGATTTTTCAGATTCCAAGAAAAGGCTTAGGGAATTTCTTTTGCTACCTCAGCACAGACCTCTGGCGATACCTCCTGTCTTGGACATACTTGATGATGTTTACTCGGAGGCTTGCCTTAATCCGGATTCCCTGCCTCCTGCCCCAGTCAAGCCTGATAGGTACTACAGAGTTCCTAACTCACACCAATTTCTTTACAAAAGCCATAATGCTGACCCTGAAACCATTTCTCAAGGCCCCAAGGGAATGAAGGCCTCTACTGCTAAGAATCCATTACCTTCCAAGAGAGAGTCTAGATCCTTAGAAAGGTGGGGAAAAAAGGTATATACCTCGGCCACCCTAGCCATGAGGGCCTTAAATTGTCAGTTCCATATGCTTAAATATCAAGTTTCTGTTATCACAATTAAGGAATAAAATGTCACAACCTGAACAACCAGATTTGAAGGAGTTGCAGGATATGATGCATAGTGCAGAACAAGTGGGTAAACACACCTTACAATGTGGCTATGATGCTCTAGAGGCCTCAAGTAGAGCTGCTGTTACAGGATCAGTCCTTCGTAGACATGCCTGGCTTAGGGAACAAACCTTGCCTGATTATGTTAAAGCTAAACTACTAGATGCTCCTTTACAAAAGGATGTATTATTTGGTACTAATGCTGAGGAGATACTACGGAAAATGGAAGAAAAAGCTAAATCTATGCAAACTGTCAAAGCTTTTCTACAGGTACAACCACCACGTTTTAGCAGAAATTGGACTTCAAAAAACTGGTCCTTTCCAAGCCACGGACAAGCCCCAAAGAGGTAGATACAGGTGCACAAGGGGCAGAGGACAATCTCAAGGATCATATAGAGGCAGACAATGGCAAACTCCAGCACCAAGAGGTGGCGAAGACAGTGCACAACAATACAGAAAACAAACCCAATGACTTTCCCCTTTTCATGCCAAGCAAGTCTCAGCTGGCAGCACCCTTGGGAGGAAAGCTGGCATTATTTTCAAAAAAATTGGCATATTGTCACAAAAGACAAATGGATCCTGGACATTATAAACAGAGGCTACAGATTTCATTTTCACACTCTTCCAAAAAATGAGAGTCATGCCGAACCTGCCACACAATCAAAGGGCAGAGGCTCAAATACAAATTTCAAAGCTCATGGACATGAAAGCTATTCAAGAGGTACCTACTCACGAACAAGGTCAAGGTTTTTATTCCAGACTATTCCTGGTACCAAGGAAGGGAACCGATTGGAGACCCATTTTGGACTTATCCATCCTAAACACATTTCTACTCGTACCAAAATTCAAGATGCTCACCTTACAGCAGCTTCTTCCCATGCTGGGCAAGGAGTCTTGGCTGGTAACATTGGACCTCAAGGAGGCATACCTGCATGTCCCAATCAGACAAAGCTGCAGAAGATACATCAGATTTCTTACAGGTTCAATCCACTATCAATTCTCTGCATTGCCCTTTGGCTTATCTACTGCACCCAGAGTATTCACGAAATGCCTGGCATCAGTAATTGCCTACTGCAGACTTCAAGGGATACAAATTTACCCTTATTTGGACGATTGCCTGATCCAAGCGGACAGCAAACACATACTTCTGGAACATCTGGCTTATGTAACACGGTTATTGAATTATCTGGGATACACAGTCAACAAAGAGAAATCCAGGCTAACACCATCTCACAAAATAATTTTCCTGGGTGCCAACTTGGACACAAACACCCAGATGGCCTATCTTACGCCAGAAAAACAGGGGCAACTAACTCAATACTTCTAGATGCTAGCAAATTGTACCAGGCTAACTGCAAGGAAAATCCTGCAGGCTCTGGGCTTCATGGCATCTTGCATTCTTCTAATCCCATGTGCAAAGTTGCATATGAGGAAACTTCAATGGTACCTAAAAAACCTATGGTCTCAACACAGCCACAGTTTGGAAACAATAATACCACTAATTCCATGTTTGCAAAAGGAATTTCTATGGTGGGCCCAAGCATGCCAAACAAACACAGGTCTACCATTCTGCAAGCCTCAAGCAAATCAAGTCATCACAACAGACGCCTCAGACTACGCCTGGGGGGCACACATGACAGACAGGTGCATTCAGGGCAAATAGTCCCAAAAGGAAAAGCACCTTCACATCAATCAAAAGGAAATGCTAGCAGTGATAAATGCAATTACAGCTTTCAAGGACCTCCTGCATCCAGGACAATTATTGATAAGAACAGACAACACCACAGTAATGTGGTACATAAACAAACAAGGAGGAACACATTCATAGCCCCTTTGCAGGCTGGCCATGTCACTTTGGAACATGGCTCTGGAATGGCAAATCGAACTTCAAGCACAGTACCTGCCAGGTTTGGAAAACACGCTGGCAGACAATCTAAGCAGAAATATGACAGACCCGTACGAATGGAAGTTGCATCCTCAAGTGTTTACAAAGATAATCCAAGAGTGGGGAAGGCCAGACATAGATCTCTTTGCCTCCCACAGGAATCATCAATTGACAAAATTCTGCTCAAGGACATTTCATCCAAAGACCTGGAGAGTGGACGCCTTTTCTTTCAGTTGGGCAGCACAGACAGTTTACGCCTTCCCACCTTTGCCTCTACTGCCCAAGGTGCTCTTGAAAGCAAGAGCAGACAGACCGAAGATGATACTGATTGCTCCAGACTGGCCAAGGCAACACTGGTACCCACTCCTGAGGAGCCTAACACATTCTCCTCCCTGGACCCTACCTCTAATGCCTCTTCTCCTGACTCAGCACAGCTGCAAAACTCTTCACAGTCAGCTGAAAACACTCAATCTGGCTGCATGGAAAATTCCTTAACACCACAACAGACCCTACTCTCCAAGGAGGTGCAGGATGTCATTTTGGAGGCCAGAAGGCCATGTACTAGAAAAGCTTATTCTGCAAAATGGAAACGGTTTTGCGCTTGGAATGAGAAAAAGGGCCAGGATCCTAGAAAACTGCATTTGCCTCAGATATTACAGTATCTAGCTGAGCTGTTGAACAGTGGACTTTCATTTTCCTCCATCAAAATCCATGCCTCAGCCATTTCTGCAGAATACAACACTGATCCACCCTTATTCTCTCACCCACTCTTAAGGCAGTTCCTCAGAGGGGCTAAGAATATAAGACCTCCACGGAAACAACCAATACCAGCCTGGGATCTTAATTACATTCTAGAAAAATTAACATTGCCTCCCTTTGAACCAGCTGCCTCAATAGATTTGCAATATTTGTCCTGGAAAACAGCTTTCCTTCTGGCCATTACCTCAGCTCGTAGGGTCTCGGAACTACAAGCCCTCATGGCTGTGCAGCCCTTTCTCATCTTCCATCAGGACAGGGTTTCCCTACGAACCAACCCGTCATTTATGCCTAAGGTAGTATCCAGGGTAGCTTTAAATCAGGCCATACACTTGCCTACCTTTTACCCCAATCCTCAAAACAAAGGGGAAAGGCTGCTACATTCCTTAGACATCCATAGACAGCTACGTTACTATTTGGACAGAACAAAGCCTTTCAGGAAATCAGAACAACTCTTTGTGTCCTATGCTGTAGGAGCTCAAGGGAAGCCAATTTCCAAACAGACAATTTCAAAATGGATAGGCCACTGCATACGGTTTTGTTACTCCTTTTATGGTAAATCTGTACCTGCAGGCATCAGATCCCACTCCACAAGGGCCACAGCTACCTCTACAGCCTTCCTCAGAGGAGTCCCTACCAAAGATATTTTGGAGGCAGCCACTTGGAGTTCTGTGCATACCTTCACTAAACACTACCACCTACGTTTATACTCCAAAACTAGAGCAGGCTTTGCCACTGCTGTGTTGCAGGGCATTCTGGCTCCTCCCAGTTCCACCTAGTGCCAACCACCCTGTGCGTAGCTTTGGGATTCTACCCATCTGTTATGACTGCAGCTGTATGCACGAAGAACATAGTACAGTTTTGTACCTACCATAAATGTAGATGTTCGAGTGCTAATACAGCTGCAGTCCAGGTTTCCCTCCCTCCTTCCCCGCTGGGTACAGACCTAGTGGCTAACTCCTCATCTTACAACCTAATTGGGTTACCCGCCGAACCTAGACTTGGAATTCGGCCGACCGAGGACCCGCCTGACGGCAGGAGAACCCATCTGTTATGACTGCAGCTGTATTAGCACTCGAACATCTACATTTATGGTAGGTACAAAACTGTACTTTCTGGTTGCTTTGTTGGATGCATTTTCCAATGCCTCTAAAGCTCCTGGTTTTCTGTCCCTGCTTCCAATAAACCTGATAGGTTTTATAGGGTGCGTAAGGACTGTAATTTTTGTACAAACAGTGGTGTCTGTAGCCACCAGAAATCCCTCTCATTTGCTTCCTTCGCCCAATTTACTGCCTTCTGATAAAGATATTAGAACAATGGGAAGGCTAGGTAAGAAGGTTTACACTTCTGCTACCTTGGCTTTAAGGGTTATTAATTGTCAAACCCATATGTTCAGGTATGTGTTGGCTCTCCTTTTGGTAATAAACACTTGTTTGGGGAAGCTGCTGCTGGTTTGTGTAAGGCCCTTCAGGATAACTGGAAGGACTTAAAGGAACTCAAACGTTTGTTTCTCCTGTTCCTAAATTTCAAATAAACTACTTCAATAAGCCTGCCTTTGTTTGCAGACAATCTCACCCTCCTACTAAGGGCAGAAAGAGTGGCAGATGGGCTCACCCTGCTAAGGCTGCTCAGACTTCAGAGACTCTAAAGTCTTCTTTTCCAGATAAACCAGGTGCTGTCTGACTATCCATCTCTTCCCAGCCACATTCCTCTTTTTTTTGCCTTTTTCTCTCTCTCTCTCCCTCTCCCTTTTTGGCATTGGATTACTCATTATTCGCCAGGGGTATTTCATGGTGTGGAAATCCAGTCCCCCTTTATATGGGTATTCCTAGGCCTCCTCGGGAGCAACTCCCCTTTTTCCCAGAGGTACTTTCAGACCTTTTGACACAGGGTACTGTTCAAGAGGTGCCTGTGTCCCTAAGGTAGAGGAGGTTTTACTCCAGGACGTTTCTAGTTCCCAGAAAAGAGGATACTTGGAGACCAATTGTAGACCTTTCTCATCTAAACATTTTTCTGACAGTGCCCACTTTTCGAATGTTGTCCTTTCAGACTCTGCTTTCCTCTTTTGCTTCATTAGGCTTATATGGTGTCTTTGGATCTCAAGGATGCTTATCTCCATACTCTGATCCATCCCCTTTCCAGGAAGGTTTTGCATTTCTCTGTTCCTTCCTGGCATTCTCAGTTCTTTGCTTTGCCCTTTGGCCTTTCTACTGCCCCAAGGGTATTCACCAAATGCCTCGATCCTGTGACTGCTTTTTGCAGGCTGCAGGGGATCGAAGTATTTTCTTACTTGGATGACCAGCTGATGCAGGCCTCCACTCCAGACATCCTGTTACAAAAATCTTCATTTTGCCGTTTCCCTTATTCAGAGCCTAAGGTTCACAACAAACTTCAAAAAGTCTTCTCTGATTCCTTCTTAGGATCATGTTTTTCTAGGTTGCAGGATTCAGATGGTGCCTATGCTGGCATCCTTGCCTCCTCCCAAGGCCTTAACTCTCATTTCCTTAATTCAAACTCTTCTTCCTCTGGCCTTCTTTACAGAAAGGGAGTTTCTGAGAGCTTTGGGTTTCATGTCATCCACTATTCCTATTCTCCCTCTGGCTATTCTCCACATGAGAAAATCTCTTTGGTTTCTGAAGTCAGTTTGGCTTCAGCAAGCTTCAACATGCACATCCTCAAGACTTTGTAGTTCATCTCCTCCTTTGTCTCAAGAAGGAACTTAACTGCTGGATTCAGCAGTTGTTTCGAAATCCAGGGTTCCCTTTTCATCCCCCTCTTCCCTCTCAGGACCTGTTCACAAAAGCTTCAGACATGGGATGGGGAGAAGTTTTTTGCTCCCTAAAGGGACAGGGGGTGTTGTCACCTCTTCAGCAGAAGGAGCACATCAATGTTAGAGATATTAGCTCTTCTGCTGGCTCTTTAGGCTTTTCATCCTCTCTTCTCCCCAGGACCTCTCAAGGTATTTACACGCCATACCACAGTATGTGGTATATAGACAAACAGGGGGAACAAGATTTTACTTTCTTTGCTGGTTGGCACTCCTGGTATGGGATCTTGCTGTCCAGTAACAAGTGACTCAGGCAGCTTACATACCCACAAGTCAAAACGTTATGGCAGACACGGTCCTTAACTCAATCCTATGAATGGATGCTTCACAGGGATGTGTTTCTGGACATTGTCCCCCAGTGGGGTATTCATCAAGTAAATCTATTTGCCTCCCCTTTGAACAGACAACTTCCTGTATTTTGTGCCAGAGTCCCATGACCTCTGGTGTGGAAGGTGAGCACCCCCTCCTTTTCTTGGAAGGAGATGTTTCTTTATGCATTCTCTCCCCTTCCTCTCATTCAAATATCCTGTTCAGAATTCTACAAGACATTCCCAAAATCTTGTTGGTTACTTCCTTTTGGCAAAAACAACATTGGATGTTCTTCGTGTTTCACTGTTGCAGTCATTACATTTGGGTAATCTGCTGGCAGGTTGCCCTCAGTCGGCCTGAATAACAAAGTCTTGGGTCCTGCGTTGGTTGCGGTCTCCTCTTCCATGACGTCAGGTCGTCAGGGGGTATAAAACATGCAGCAGATGCCATTTTAATCAGTCTTTCTTGCCGCGCGGTGCCCGAAGCAGAAGCAGTTCGCAAGTGCCGGTCAGCCGACACATGAAATTTTCATTTTCGAGTTTTAGAACCGAAGTCTTCAAACTAAAGCTAAGTACCCCGTTGGGAAAACTTTTTCTTGCTCCTTACCAATGTCAGTAAAAGTTAATAATTGCATTACTTGTGAGAAGCAAATACCTCATAAAGATTTTCATTTGTACTGTATTCCTTGCCTAGGACCTGACCACAACATGCCTTGCTGTCTGTTTTGTGCTAAATTTAAGCAACGCACTATTAAGCGTCTGTATATTTTTGCTTCTAAATATTTTGGTTCAAGATTTAAGTACCCTGAAATTTCGTCGGTTAGCAATCCGACTACCGGAGTTCACAAAAAACGCAAGGAAAAAGTCAGAGACAGACTGTTGAGGTCCAAAACCGACGACGAAGCTTCTCCTAAGGCCCTGATACCCGCAGCCCCTGATGCACACTACTTTTGAGTCGCAGGCCCCTACCGAGACCCATGTCCGAGTCCGGTGTGCTGCGAGATTCACAAAGTATTGAATCCGCGGATGTCTCTCCCTTGGATGAGTCCGGAGCCGCTGAGCAGGCACCGGCTTCTGAGGGTGTTTTCAGGCCTCAACATTTTTATATTAAACAGACGCCATCAACAAAAACAAGGTGAAAAAACATTTCTATGTCTAAAAAAACCGATGCATGAGCCACGTGCTCAGGCCCCTATGCCTAAAAAACAAATGATCAAAAATGGCTGAGGATTTAATTACCTTGATCAAGGGTTCCCACCCCCCCTGCTAAGAGGCCTAGGCATGGCACTGATTATGAATCTTCGGATCAGGCTTCCATTTCTTCTGATTCCTCTTCTGATCAGGAATTTTCTATTCCACCTTATGAGGATTCTAATGCAGAGGAATCCATCCTATCTGCATCTCCTCCTGAGGATTACTCTTTTGGAGAGACTTTGCATACTTTAAGAGAACATTTTCATTGGGAGAGTCAGGACTTTTCTGAATCAAAAAAGAGGCTTAGGGATTTCCTTCTACCTCAGCATAGGCCTTTGGCAATACCTCCTGTATTAGACAGTGTGGATGATGTGTTCTCAGAATAAAGCATGGCTCTTGATTCCTTGCCTCCGGCTCCTGGTAAGCCAGACAGATATCACAGGGTTCCTGACTCCCACAAATTTATTTTCAAAAATCCTGTTGCTGATCCTGAGACTATTTCTCAGGGTCCCAGAGATGTTGAGGCTTCTACAGTCAAAAATCCTACCCCTTCTGATTGAGATTCCAGGGCGCTAGATAGATGGGGTAAGAAGATGTATACATCTGCAACCTTGGCATTCAGGGCTTTAAACTGCTAGTTTCATATGCTTAAATATCAACAGCATGTTATGGGCTTACTGAAACAGAAAATGATTTCTGATTGTGTGGAAAATAGAGTTACAGGATTTATTGCATGCAGCAGAACAGGTTGGAAAGCATACTTTGCGATATGGTTTTGATTCCATGGAGGCCTCTTGTAGGGCCGCCATTACTGGATCTGTGATAAGAAGGCATGCCTGGCTCAAGGAGCAAAATCTGCCTGATCATGTTAAAGCTAAATTGTTGGATGCCCCTTTACAGCATGATACTCTGTTTGGTAATAAGGCAGAAGAGGTTTTAAAGAAAATGGAAGACAAAGCTAAATCTATGCAAACTGTAAAATATTTTTTGCAAGTGCAGCCACCCAGGTTCAGTAGGCACTGGCCTACTAAAAATCGGTCCTTTCCTGTGTCCAATAGAGCCACTCAGGGCAAACCCAGGCACTCATAAGGCTCCAGATATCAATCACAGGGATCTTACAGGTCAAAACAATGGGGTGCCTCCACCTCCAAATCTGGAGGTAAAGCACAACCCTACAGTAAGCAGTCTCAATGACTTTCCTCTATCATCTACAAGCACTTATCTTTTGGCAGCCCCCTTGGGGGAAAACTAGCACTTCATGCTCAAAATTGGCAGTTAATTACCCAGGTCAAGTGGGTATTAAACATAGTATCCCAGGGGTACAGATTTCATTTCCATACTTTGCCATTTCCAAATGGATGGCCGGATCTGCCACAAAACCAGTGGGCAGAGGCCCAGAAACACGTCATGTCCCTCATGGATATGGGGGCTATTCAGCCGGTACCAGAAAAGGAAAAAGGACAAGGATTTTATTCAAGATTTTTCCTGGTACCCAGAAAAGACAATTCATGCCGTCCAATACTGAACTTATCGATTCTCAACATGTTCCTGGACATTCCAAAATTCATAATGCTGACTTTACCACAGCTACTGTCTATGCTAGGCTAGAATGCTTGGTTAGTAACTCTAGACTTAAAAGACGCATACCTGCATATCCCAATAAGGGAATCTTGCAGAAGATACCTCCGCTTCAAAGCAGGTTTTTTGCATTACCAATTCTCTGAACTGCCCTTTGTCTTATCTACTGCGCCCAGGGTCTTCGTGCCTGGCACCAGTAATTGCATTCTGCAGACAAAGAAACATTCAACTTTATCCTTATCTGGACAATTGTCTCATTCAGGCAGAGGACAAGGACACTCTTCTTCAACATCTGGCGTTTGTAAAAAGGCTCCTAGCATGCCTAGGGTACACCATAAATGAAAAGAAATCACAACTGGTACCCTCTCAAATAATTACATTCCTGGGTGCAAGCTTGAATACAACTGCCCAGATGGCTTACCTCACTCCAGACAAACAACTGCAATTGACAACATGCTTCAAACAGATTGCTACAAAAACCTAGTTATCTGCAAGACAAATTCTGCAAGCTTTGGGGTTCATGGCATCCTGCATTCTACTAATTCCATATGCAAGACTGCATATGAGGAAACTTCAATGGTACCTAAAAAGTTTATGGAGTCAACATTGTCACAGCCTGGAAACAATGATCCCTCTTATTCCCTGCCTACAACAGGAGTTTCTTTGGTGGGCAGAGACATGTCACCAAAGCAAGGGACTGTCATTCACTCTACCCCCTGCCACCCAAACCCTAACTACAGACACATCAGACTATGCTTGGGGGGGCCACCTGGCAGGGAGATGCTTTCAGGGCAAATGGAGCCCAAACCAAATGCATCTGCATGTCAACCAGAAATGCTAGCTGTTCAGAATGCTCTGACATCCTTCAAGGACTTAATTCATCCAGGACAACTACTGATAAAGACTGACAACACCACAGTTATGTGGTACATAAACAAGCATGGGGGTTCCCACTCCTTCCCCCTTTGCAGACTAGCCATGGCCTTGTGGAACACAGCCTTGACTTACCAAATACATCTTCAAGCTCAATTCCTGCCAGGAAAGCAAAATACTCTGGCAGACGACCCAAGCAGAAATCATATGGACCCGCACGAATGGAAACTGGATCCACAAATCTTCAACATGTTAACACAGAAATGGGGAAGCCCAGACATAGATCTATTTGCCTCTCCCCAAAACTATCAGTTGGAGAAATTCTGCACGAGAACTCATCACAAAAAAGCATGGAAAGTGGATGCTCTATCCTTCAGCTGGAAAGACCTATCAGTCTATGCCATTCCTTCTCTGCCTCTACTCTCCAAGGTCTTACTAAAAGTCAGACAGGAAAAATCCAAAATGATTTTAATTGCTCTGGACTGGCCTCGCCAACACTGGTATCAGCTTCTAAGGAATATGTCGCACCTTCCTCCGTGGTGCTTGCCTCGGACACATCACCTACTGTCTGAACAGAACTATCAAATTCTGCACACTCAGCTCCAAACTCTGAATCTTGCAGCATGGCTAATCAACTAATTATTCAAACCACATCTCTCAGTAAACCTGTGATGGATGTCATTTTGGAAGCCCGGGGATCACGTCAGTCGCCCTGCTAGACGGGGGTCCAGGGAAGTAAATAGTGTGGGAAGAAATAGCCAGGGAATTGGTATGGTTAGGCTTGTATCAGCCCTAGGGCTGATAGCCTAGTACCAACCTATGAACCTAGTACTAGAAAATTTTATGCTGACAAATGGAAGAGCTTCTGTGCTTGGAACCAAGCACCGGGAATAAACATAGCAAAGCCCAGTATTCCTCAGATTTTACAATACTTAACTGAGATGCTTGACAAGGGCCTATCTTTTTATCTATAAAAATCCATGCTTCTGCCATCTCGGCTCATTACAACACAGAGCCTCCTCTCTTTTCTCATTCACTGCTAAAACAGTATCTCAGAGGGGCCAAAAATTTAAGGCCTCCCAGGAGAGTGCCAGCTCCTGCATGGGACATCAATTTTGTGCTGGAAAAACTTACCCTACCTCCTTTTGAACCAGGCGCTACTGCGGATATAAAATTTCTTTCTTGGAAGAAAGCTTTTCTTTTGGCAGTCGCTTCAGCTAGAAGGGTCTCAGAGCTACAGGCACTCATGGCAGTGGAGCCTTTCATTATATTTTACCCGGACAGGGTGGCCCTCAGGACCAATCCTTCCTTTATGCCTAAAGTGGTATCCAGTGTGGCACTTAACCAAACCATTCACCTGCCAACTTTTTTCCCAAATCCGCAGAACAAGGGGGAGCGGATTCTGCATTCATTGGATTTACACAGACTACTAAGATTCTACTTGAACAGGACAAAATTTCTAAGTCTGAGCAACTACCTGGTAGCATTTGCTGCTGGATCTAATTGGAAGGCTATATCAAACCAGACTAATTCTAAATGGATAAGCCACTGCATTCGTTTCTGCTATTTGCACCATGGTAAACCAGTGTCAAAGAGGATCAGGTCCCATTCCACCAGGGCTGCCTCTACTTCAGCATCTTTTCTCAGAGGGGTCCCTACCAAAGACATTCTAGAAGCTGCTACTCGGAGCTCTGTTCATACGTTCACAAAGCGTTACCATTTACCTCTCCTCTCCAAATCCAGGGCAGGCTTTGCCACTGCAGTCTTGCAGGGCCTTATAGCCGCTCCTAATGTTGTTTAGCTCCATCCTCCCATCCATAGCTTTGGGATTCTACCCAAATGTAATGACTGCAACAGTGAAACATGAAGAGCATAGTACAGTTGTGTACACTTACCATAAATGTAGATGTTCAAGTGTATTCACTGTTGCAGTCCAGGTTACTCACCTGCCATCCCCCATTCTATCCCTTTTCTTTCCTTCACTATTCTGAAGTGCCTTTGTGGTGTATTTGCTTTTAGTTGAAGGTAAATTTTATGTTTCTAAGGTGCATTTATATACATTTACTGTTTATTTATATATTTTTGCTCCCCATTTGGGGGGCACCTGACATCTGGGGCAAGAAAAACTGATTAAAATGGCGTCAGTTGCATGTTTTATACCCCTGATGACCTGACGTCATGGAAGAGGAGACAGCAACCGACGCAGGACACAAGACATTGTTAGTCAGGCCGACTGAGGGCAACCTGCCAGCAGATTACTCAAATGTAATGACTGCAACAGTGAATACACTCGAACATCTACATTTATGGTAAGTGTACACAACTGTACTTTCCCTCTTCTCCATTTAGCCAAGGGAAGTCTGGGTGGACCTACTCACACAAGACAAGGGATCTCTCATCCATCCCCACCTGTCCACTCTTCAACTGACACGGTCTGTGATAGGATTTTGATTCCACATTGACACCTTTTTTCAGAGGATGTGCTTAGGGTCCTGCAGTAACCCACCATGCCCCAAGATTCTCACTACACCTTTCTAAACATACTGGAAAATATTAATATACAACCAAACACCCAAATACTGGGTGATTTCAACTACCCTGCCATTAACTGGGAAAACTACTTGTGTACCAACACCTTTGCACAACAGTTCTTGGAATTCATAAATTCCAATGCCCTGGATCAAGTAATCCATAGTCCCACCAGGGGCTCCAATATCCTGGACCTGGTCATTACCAACATGTGAAATCGATGTGCCACACCTATGGTCACCCCCTCGGTCAGGTCAGACCGTAAGCTAATCACCCTTAACATCCACATCCCACCCCCACCCCCCAGTAAGGAAACCTCCATAAAAAACTTCTCCAAAGCCAACTTCATGCTACTCAAGTCAGAAGTTACAAACTTCATGACACCCATGCAGAAGGGAACTGAAAGTTCGACTGCTTAGTCCTACACTAAGGCACTGTATGAGCACATCCACTCATGCATTAATCGCGCCATCCCAAATAGAACAAAGATGCTCTCCTCCAAAAAAAAGGAAGCCAATCTGGTGGTCCCCTGCCATAAACAAACTTTACAACAAAAGGAAGAAACTGTTGCGGAAAAGAGGAAAACCCCAGGATGCAAAAAAACTCCCCTACCAGCCTCAGTAAGAAGCTGAGATCCCTCATAAAATCCTCCAAAGCTAGTTATGAAAATAAAATTGCTAAAGATTCCAAAGATAACCACAAGGCATTCTATAACTATGTCAAGAATCTAAATTGCAATGCTCAGATCTGCTCTGAGCTACAACAGAGTGGCATTAAATATACTGATCCCAAGGATATTGCTAATATCCTGGCTGATCGATTCAGTGCCATCTTCACCCCCCTCTCACCCCCTAAATGGCCCATCTCAATACCGGAAGATTGCCAAATTCCGGTAATAACGGCCACACAGGTAAAAAAACGCACTCTCCAAAGCTAAGAATACAGCATCCATGGGACCAGATGACATCCCGGGCTGTGTACTACATGAACTACAAAATGAACTGGCACCTCACCTAACTGTCATGTTTAATCATACCCTCACCTTAGGCTTCATGCTCACTGAGTGGCGCACAGCTACAGTTATCCCACTCCACAAGAGGGGATCCACCTTGGGTCATGGGAACTACCGCCCCATCAGTCTGACAAGCCTGATCTGCAAGGCCATGGAATGTGTTATCATGGAACTTATAAACAAAGGCATTGGCAACCTTAAAACACTGAACCTCACCCAGTTTGGGTTCGTGAAGGGCCGATCTTGTCTCCTGAACCTGATTGACTTCTTTGAATCAGTCTCCAGAGCTGTGGACGAGGGTAAGGCAGTCCACACAGCCTGTCTGGACCTCGCCAAGGCATTTGACACCATCCCCCACTCTGGAATCATAGATAAACTTACTAAGCTGGGCATTAATCCCTACGTCACTCGATGGGTTGCCAACTGGCTTACTGACAGAACCCACACTGTAAAAGTAGCTGACTCCAAATCCAGCACCAGACAAGTGACAAGTGGAGTACCTCAGGGTTCAGTCCTGGGACCTCTCTTGTTTGGCATTTACTTTTGTGAAGTACAGGTCAACACTGAGGGACTGTGGCTAACAAAGTTCGCAGATGACTGCAAACTGGGAGCCATTACTGAATCCCCAAATTATGTCGATACTCTACAAAAGGGCCTTACAGAAACAGATGCTTGGTGCCCAGAGCCATGGGCTCAAGCTGAGTGCCAAGAAATGTATAGTTATTCCTTTTGGGAAAAAACACGTACCTGTGAATTATCACATAGGTGGCAGTACACCAAACACCGAAAGTGTGATGAGACTTAGGGACACAGGTGGACAGTGGTCTCACCTTCAATAACCACATTGCCACAACAGTCAGGAAATCCTTCTATGTGGCACACCTCATCATTAAGGGCTTTTCATCCAGAAAAAAGGAGGTCATTGTCCCACTGTACTCATCCATCATTAGACCCATTATAGAGTAAACTGCCCCTTTTGGTATGTACCTCACAAGACATGTGCAACAACTGGAAAGGCTGCAGAAATACCTCACTAAAAGAATCACAGGCCTAAAGCAGATGCCATATGCTGACCACCTTAAAAAACTCCAGCTGTACTGTGTTGCATATCGTCTACTCTGACGCGATCTCTGCTTAACATACAAGGCCATGTCAAACCCAGAGCTGTTGGACATGCTACACTTAAAGAAATCCCAATCCCTCAGAGTCACACACTCCAGGGATCTAAACCTTGTCATCACAATAAAGAAAACATGCTGGAGGGATAGGTTCCTGACCCAGAGACTCCCCATACTTTGGAATAGACTACACATACATGTCAAGCAGAGCTCCTCTTTGGCCCTCTTCAAAAGGAACCTTGATGATTGGATGGGAGAAAGGAAATTCACCCCAAGGATCATGTCAGTCACCCTGCTAGACAGGGGTTCAGGGAAGTAAATAGTGTGGGAAGAAATAGCCAGGGAATTGTTATGGCTTGGCTTGTATAGGCCCTAGGGCCGATAGCATAGTACCAACCTATGAATAGGAAATCCTACTGATCCAAATGGAAGAGATTTTGTTTCTCTCTTGTAACCTCACTTACTGTGGATGTTCTTTTGGTTATTTCGTATTGGTGTGAATTGCTCAATGCTGGATGTTCTTCGTCTCACATTGCTGCAGTCATAACCTGTGGGTAGTCCGCTGTCCTCGGTCGGCCCGAATACCAAAGAGTTAGGCTGGCGTCGGTCATGGGCGCCCGGAGCTGACGTCAGTACGTATTAGTACTTATGCGCATGACCGACGCCATATCTTCAGTCTTTCTTGCCGCGTGGTCCGAAGCAGAAGCAGCGTTTGCAAGTGCCGTTCGGCGTTCTGAAATTTTCTATTTCCGAGTTTCAGACCGAAGACCAAGTTGGGCTAAGTACCCCGTTGGGGAAAATTTTTGTCTTTTCTTGCCTCAGTTAATCCGGATGTCAGAAAAAGTTAATTGTATTTCTTGTGGGAAACAGATACCTCATAGGGACTATCATTCTCTCTGTATTCCTTGCTTGGGGCCTGAGCACGACGTAGTCGGGTGTCGCTTTTGCGCTAGATTTAATAAGCGCACCATTAAACGCAGATTAGATTGTGCTAGGCTTGTTTTCGGTAAGCGGTGTAACTACAACATGCCGTCGGATACTCAGACGCCCGCTACCGCAAAAAAGCGGAAAGATAAATCTTTAAAGTCTAAACCGGATGAGTCGTCCATTGCGGACGCCGGTTCTTTGGAAACCACGGTTGAATCTGTGGATCCAGCCGAGGCCTCGGCTGAATCCCAGGGGGAACCTTTACTATTACAGGAGTTGGCCTCTCGGGAATTAGGTCAGGCCGAGGGTGCTTCTCAAGTTTCTGTGGTTCCATCCTTACAAAAGGTTATTAGGCCTTCCACTTCTGTCACTAAAGGCTCTGCTAAGGCTAGACCTGGTCTTTCTGGTACAGGCCACAGCCCTAGTTCTTCGGGCTCTGTTCCTAAAAAACATATGTTGAAAATGGCAGAGGATTTGATTACTTTGATCAGGGGCTCTATGCCCCCTCCAGAGAAGAGGCCTAGGGTGGAGACTGATTTAGAGGGAATGGAGCATTCCTCAGATTACTCTGAGTCCTCAGCTGAGGATATTCAGGATTTTACTCCCTATTCTAATTCGGATGCAGAGGATTCCTGTCCTTCTGCTTCTCCTCCAGAGGATTTTTCCTTTTCTGAAACCTTGCACTCCATGAGGGAGCATTTCACGTGGGAAGGTCAGGATTTTTCAGATTCTCGTAAGAGGCTTAGGGAATTTCTGTTTTTGCCACAACATAGACCTTTGGCTATTCCCCCTGTTTTAGATGTTGTTCAGGATGTCTTTTCTGAAGCTTCCCTTAATCCTGATTCTTTACCCCCTGCCCCTGTCAAGCCAGACAGGTATTACAGAGTTCCAGAGGCACATAAATATTTGTATAAGAGTCCTAGAGCTGACCCGGAGACTATTATTCAAGGGCCTAAGGGTGTTAGGGCTTCTGTAGTTAAGAATCCAGTTCCCCTGGATAAAGATTCTAGAGCTTTGGATAGGTGGGGTAAAAAAGTGTATACCTCCTCCACGTTAGCTATGAGGGCTTTAAATTGCCAGTTTCATATGCTGAAGTATCAGAACTTTGTTAGGTCAGTTGAAATCTAAGGTAGATGCTTTATCTGAGGGTATAGAGTGTAAGGAATTGCAGGACTTAGTTCATGCTTCAGATCAAGTTGGTAAGCATTCCTTGCAGTGTGGCTTCGATGCTCTTCAGGCTTCTTCCAGGGTGGCTGCTACTGGTTCAGTTCTTCGTAGACATGCCTGGCTTAAGGATCAAAACTTGTCAGAGCATGTTAAAGCTCGAATTTTGGATGCTCCTCTTCAATCTGAAGTTCTTTTTGGTTCTCCTGTGGAGTCTGTTTTGAAAAAGATGGAAGACAAAGCTAAGTCTATGCAGACGGTTAAGGAATTTTTGCAAGTGCAGCCCCCTAAGTTTAGCAGGAATTGGCCTGCAAGAGGATGGTCTTACCCTTCTTCCGATTTTCAGTCTAAGGGCAGGTCTAGACGTGGTAGGGGTAGAGCTCACGCTCAGGGTTCTTTCAGACCTAGGACTTGGAGTTCTCCTGCACAATCTTCTAGTGAGGGCAGGGGTCAGCCTTTTCGTAAACAGACCCAATGACCTGTATCTCCAGCTGCCGGATTCTTCCTGCCTGGCAGCTCCTCTAGGAGGGAAGTTGGCACTTTTCAAACAAAATTGGCATTTGGTCACCCAGGACAAATGGGTGTTGGACATAATAAATCAAGGCTACAAGTTTTATTTTCACACTTTTCCTCCTTTCAAAGGCATGCCAGATGTACCTCCTCGGCAAAGGCTAGAGGCTCATGAACAAATTTCTTTGCTTTTACAGATGGGGGCAGTACAGGTGGTACCTCCGTCAGAAGAAGGCCTAGGGTTTTATTCTCGCCTATTCCTCGTGCCAAAGAAAGGAAACACTTTGAGGCCAATTCTGGATTTGTCCATTCTCAACACATACCTAGACATTCCAAAGTTCAAGATGTTAACATTACAGCAACTTCTGCCTCTGTTAGGCAAAGCTCACTGGATGGTAGCTCTGGATCTCAAAGAGGCTTATCTTCACATTCCTATCAGGCCCAGCTGCAGGAGATTCCTGCGTTTTCGGGCTGGTACTTCTCATTATCAGTTCTCTGCATTGCCCTTTGGCTTATCTACTGCGCCCAGGGTGTTCACAAAGGTTCTGGCTCCTCTAGTAGCTTTCTTAAGACTGAGGGGAATACAAATTTATCCTTATCTGGACGATTGCCTGATTCTTGCTCAAGACAAAGACAAGTTACTTCAACATCTACAGTATGTAAAGGCAGTTTTAAGGTGCCTAGGGTATTCTGTGAACTAAACAAAGTCCAGTCTAGTACCCTCTCAAGACATGTGCTTTCTGGGTGTGAGACTGAATACAGCCTCTCAGATGGCTTTTTTGACCCCGGACAAACAAAGAAATCTTCACCTATACTTCCAGCAATTATCAGTAATGTCCAGGCTGACTGCAAGGACAGTCCTTCAAGCCTTGGGGTTCATGGCATCTTGCATTCTGGTACTTCCCAATGCCAAACTGCATATGAGGAAGCTACAATGGTATCTCAAAAGTGTATGGACTCAACACTGCCACGATTTGGACACTGTAATTCAGATAATACCTTGCATCCAGAAGGAATTTTTGTGGTGGGCTCAGGAATGTCACCTAAACAAGGGACTCTCTGTGACCCGACCAGAGGCGAGTCAGATCTTAACGACGGATGCCTCAGACCTGGCTTGGGGAGCACACTTCAATGGGAAATGGATTCAAGACACGTGGCCTCCCAGACTACAGCATTTACATATCAACAGGAAGGAGATGTTAGCAGTCCAATTTGCCCTGATGGCTTTCAAGGACCTACTTCAACCAGGACAGGTGTTGATTCAAACAGACAACACAACAGTCATGTGGTACATCAACAAGCAAGGGGGAACCCATTCTTACCCTCTTTGCAGACAAGCTATGATATTGTGGGAAACTGCTCTGAGTCTGCACATCACTCTTCAAGCACGGTTTCTGCCAGGAGCACAGAACTCCTTAGCAGATGTATTGAGCAGACAAATTGTGGATCCCCACGAGTGGAAATTGGATCCTCACGTATTCCAACAGCTGACAGTGGCTTGGGGAACTCCAGACTTAGATCTGTTCGCTTCTCCACTAAATTTCCAACTGCCAAAATTTTGCACAAAGATGTTTCACCCAAAAGCTTGGAAAGTGGATGCTCTATCTTTCAGTTGAAACAACCTTCACGTCTATGCTTTTCCTCCTCTGCCTCTCCTTCCCAAGGTACTCTTGAAAGTCAGGCAGGACAAGCCTTGCATGATTCTAATAGCACCAGATTGGCCACGCCAGCACTGGTATCCTCTGCTGAGGAGTTTAATTCAGGAGTCTCCTTGGCCTTTGCCACCGATTCCTCACCTGTTGTCCCAGTCAAGCAATCATTTTCTCAATGTCAGGGTTCAATCCCTGCATCTAACAGCCTGGCGTATTCTGTTTTAGACCCTGGGGGGTCTCAGCTTCCTCAGCAGGTTTTGAATGTCATTTTGGAAGCCAGACGGCCTAGTACTAGAAAAGTTTATGCTGACAAATGGAGGAGATTTTTTCTTTGGAGCACAGCTAAGAGCTTTGATGTCTCAGTGCCTAATTTGAGTTTTACACTACAGTACCTTACTGAATTACTAGACAAGGGTTTGTCTTTTTCCTCCGTGAAAGTTCATGCTGCAGCCATTTCTGCTCACTATGATTGTGACCCTCCTTTATTTTCTCACCCTTTGTTTAAACAATTTCTTAGAGGGGCAAAAAACATAAGACCCCCACGTAGAGCTCCTACTCCTTCCTGGGATCTCAATTTTGTGTTGGAAAAGCTTACTTTACCTCCTTTTGAACCTGCAGCTACGTCTGAGTTGAAGTTTTTGTCTTGGAAGACTGCTTTTTTGTTGGCCATTACGTCTGCTAGGAGGGTATCTGAATTACAGGCTCTCATGGCGGTTGAACCCTTCCTGATATTCCATAAGGATAGGGTGTCCTTGCACTAACCCTACTTTTATGCCTAAAGTTATTTCTAATGTGGCCTTAAACCAGTCTATTCATTTGCCTACTTTTTATGCTGATCCCCAAAATAAAGGGGAAAAAGTCTTGCATTCTTTGGATATTCACAGGCAGTTACGCTATTATTTGAGCAGAACTAAAGAGTTCAGGCAGACTCAACAGTTATTTATTTCTTTTGCTTTGGGTTCACAAGGGAAGGCTGTTTCAAAGCAAACTATTTCTAAGTGGATTGGCCATTGTATTGCTTTTTGTTATTCTCATCATGGAAAGGATGTTCCTGCTGGGATCAGACCTCATTCCACTAGGGCTACAGCCACATCTACTGCCTTTTTAAGGGGGGTTGCTACTAAGGATATTTTGGAGGCAGCTACTTGGAGTTCAGTGCACACTTTTACTAAACATTACCATCTCCCTCTTTATTCCAAGTCTAGGGCTGGGTTTGCCACTGACGTTTTACAGGGCATGTTAGCAGCTCCTAATGCTTTTTAGTTTGCCAGCCTCCCTTTACCTTTGCTTTGGGATTCTACCCACAGGTTATGACTGCAGCAATGTGAGATGAAGAACATAGTACAGTTTTGTACCTACCATAAATGTAGATGTTCGAGGATCCACATTGCTGCAGTCCAATTTTCCCTTCCTCCTTCCCCTCTATAGTTTGGAGTTACTGTGTTTCTTTTGGGATAATTTTTATTTTCTCTATGTTGGTTGTTGGGTTCTTTTTATTTTGGCTATGGCCTTTCCTTTTTAGGCCTTCTGACATCTGGGGCAAGAAAGACTGAAGATATGGCGTCGGTCATGCGCATAAGTACTAATACGTACTGACGTCCGCTCCGGGCGCCCATGACCGACGCCAGCCTAACTCTTTGGTATTCGGGCCGACAGAGGACAGCGGACTACCCACAGGTTATGACTGCAGCAATGTGGATCCTTGAACATCTACATTTATGGTAGGTACAAAACTGTACTTTTGGCCTATTCTTTGCTTGTCTGGCTTTATTTCCTTTAGCTTCTAGAGTTGAAGCTAAGCAATTCCTTAAAGGTGTCCTTCATATTAGGCCTCCAAGGAAGCTTGTTCCTCCTCCCTGAGATCTTAATTTTGTTTTGGAAAAGTTGACTCAGGCTCCTTTTGAGCCTGCTGCTTCAGCTTCTTTGCAACATTTCTCTTGGAAGACCGTTCTTTTGTTGGTCCTTACTTCTGCCAGATGGGTGTCTGAGCTTCAAGCCCTTATGGCTTGTCCTCCTTTTTTTGGTGTTTCATAAGGATAGGGTGTCCTTGCATGTACTTATCCTTTTTATGCACAAGGTGGTTAATAAGTTGTCACTTAATCAGTCTATTCATTTGTCTACTTTTTTCCTGTCTCGTAGTCTGCCAGTGAGAGGCCGGTGCATACTTTGGATGTGCATAGACAACTTCGATTTTATTTGGATAAGATTAAGTCCGTTAGAAAATCTGATCAGTTTTTTTTTTTTTTTTCATCTTCGGTCCCTAAGATTGACCGTATCCAAGCAAACTGTTTCTTCTTGGACATCAAAGGCTGTTCCTTTTTGTTATACTTTTCATGGTAAGAGCCACTAGGGGTGTAGCTTTTTCTGGTGTTTGAGAGTTTGGTTACCAATTCTATTCTTGAGACAGCCACCTGGACTTCTGTACATACTTTTACCAAGTACTACAAGTTGGATATAATCTCCAGAGCTAGAGTTGGTTTTGCTAGGACCATCCTTCATGACTTCCTAGACTGCTCCGCTGGTCTTTCCTCCTCCTCAAGTCTCGAGTTTTGGCACTGTCCCAGAGGTTATGGGTACTGCAACATGTGAATTGAAGAACATAGTACAGTTATGTAAATCTTATCATAACAGTAGATTTCCTTTCTTTCACTGTTGCAGTTTTCACTTCCTCCTCCTTCCCTGGTTCATTTCCCACTTGGATGTACTGGTTACCTCTTGATTTTACATGAACTGACATTCCTTCTGAGTGCATCAATTCTGAGGATGGTACATCTGGACGTCACCTTTATGCCCTGCACTGTTCGAGGAGCTTACTTGTGATTTACGACATACCTTAAAGAAACAGTAGGCTTTTGTATACTGGCTGGACATCTGTGCTGTTTTCGTTTACGAATTGAATAATCCTGAAGTCTTCTAAAGCTAAGTACCCCGTTGGGGATCCTTTTTTCTTGCTCTAACCAATGTCGGAAAAAGTTAATTGTTTTGCCTGTGGAAAGCAAATACCACACAGAGATTTTCATTCTTAACTGCATCACCTGTTTAGGCCAAGACCACGACATACGTCACTGTCGGTTTTGTGCCTTGTTCAATGCCCGAACCGTTCATCATTGGGCTCTCATTATTGCTAAAGTCTTTCGCTGTCAATCTCTGTATTCCGAAATGGCTTTGGTATACATTCTGAAAAAAAATGTAAGGATAAAGATCGAGATAGACCGCACAGGTCCAAAGCTGCCGACGATGCTTCCTTTAAGCTAGACGCCAGTTCGCCGGTACTCATTGAGGCGCTTTCGCAGACCCTGATGCCCGCTTCAGTGGATTTGCAAGCCTCTACCGAAACCCATTTAGAGTCCGGTATGCTGTGAGACTCTTCTTCGACTATGGAACCTGCGGATGTCTCTCCCTTGGATGGGTCCGCAGCTGCTGTGCAGGCACCGGCTTCTGAGGCATTTCTTCGCACTACCGATGTTTGACACAAACCGACAACTCTTTATCTAAAACTACCGAGTTTCTTAGGCTAAGAGTACACGCTATGCCTAGAAAACCAACAACCAAAGCGCATGCACCTGCTCCCATGCCACAATGACAAATGCTTAGAATGGCAGAAGACCTTATTATGCTGATTAGGGGAAGTCGGCCTTCCCCTGCTATGAGGAAATGAGACCAGTCCCCTGCAGCTTCAACAGACCAGGAGTCCGATGACGCTGAGGTATCTGATTATGTAGACATGCCCTTATCTGCTTATGAGGATTCAGATGCAGAGGAATCCATTCCATCTGCCTCCCCTCCAGAGGTTTTTTCTTTTGGTGAAACCTTGCATACTTTAAGATAGCATTTCCACTGGAAATGCCAAGACTATCCTCAGTCCAAAAAGAGACTCAGCGAATTTCTAGATTTGCCACAGCACAGGCCTTTAGCAATATCCCCAGTCCTGGAAGTTGTTGATGATTTTATGGACTCCAGTCTTACTGCTGCTACTTTACCTCCTGCCCCTAGGAAACCAGACATGTACTACAGAGTACTTGACACTCACAAATTTCTTTTCAAGAATCCTACTGCTGACCCAGAGATCATTTCCCAATGGTCTAAAGGTATCAAGGCAACTACAGCCATGAAATCCCACCCCTTCAGACAGGGATTTCAGAGGTTTGGACAGATTGGGTAAGAAGGTATATACCTCTGCAACTCTTGCTTTTAGGGCATTGAATTGTCAGTTTCACATGCTGAAGTACCAGTAACATATTATGGAGCTTCAACAAAAAGTGGCAACCTTTACTGACTGCACAGAAAATAAAAGAATTGCAGGAGCTTACGCACTCTACAAGCCAAGTCAGCAAGCATACTTTGCAGTGTGGCTTTGATGCTCTAGGAGCATCTTGCAGGGCAGCAGTCAATGGTTCTATACTGAGAAGACATGCTTGGCTCAAGGAGTAGACCTTGCCAGACCATGTCAAATCAAAGTTGCTAGATGCTCCTTTGAACAAGGACAGTTTGGCACCAAAGCAGAAGATGTTCTTAAAAAGATGGAAGAAAAAGCTAAGTCTGTGCAGACTGTTAAATAATTCTTACAATTGCAACCTCATAGATTAAGTAGGCATTGCCCCTCCATACACTGGTCCTTTTCAGCCCATCTCAAACCAGACCCAGGGGAAACAGACCACCCTGACTACAGTCTCAGGGTATGCAGAGATCTAAGCAATGGAGTGCCCCCACCCGCAAAGCAGGGAGTTAAACCACCTCCTTACGGAAAAAGCTCACAATGACTTCTCTACCCCACTCCCCACATCTTCCCAATTGCTTGTGCCCCTAGGGGAAAACTTCCCCTTCATTCAAAAAAAACTGGATGTCCATCACACAGGACCAATGGGTCCTCAACATTGTATCTCAGGGGTACAAATTTTACTTGCACTCACTGCCACCCCCAAGAGGGTTCCCAGACCTTCCTCCAAACCAGCGGGCAGAGGCTCAAAACCAAGTTCTATCCCTGCTGTCCATAAGAGCTATTCATCCAGTTCCAGTGGAACAGATAGGTCAAGGATTCTATTCCAGACTCTTCGTGGTACCCAGGAAAGAGGGCTGTTGGTGCCCAATCCTGGATCTTTCAATTCTCAGCACCTTCCTGGTGGCACCAAAATTCAAAATGCTTACCCCGCAACAGCTTCTACCTATGCTAGTCAAGGATGCCTGGTTAGTCACCCTAGACTTAAAAGAAGCTTATCTGTATATCCCTAGAAGGGAATCATGCAGGAAGTATCTACATTTCAGGGCAGGATCTATGCATTATCAGTTATCTGCTCTTCCCTTTGGCTTATCCACTGTGCCCAGAGTATTCACAAAATCTGCATCCTAGGTGGTTCCCCTGGTGGGCGGGCTCATGGATTTGGTGTCCAGCTAGGCCTGGAAGGAGCTGGACTTGATCAAACTGATCCCCAAGCACCCAGACAAATTTTTATCTCCCCCCAAAGATCGACCTTGTTGAACCAAGGGTGTTCAAGTGGATGCCAGGTTGTGGCAGCAGTTACCAAAAATGAGCTACTGGAACAGAGTTCCACTGTCCATCCTCCGAACAGGGAATCCAGAGTGATGGACAGGTTTGGTAAGCATGTTTATGCCTCTGCCACTTTTTCACTGAGGGAGCTGAACTACCTGGCACATTATACCCACTTTCAGGGGACCTGGTGAAACAGCTATCAGACTCTCTGGCAGAGACCATGTCGCCTGAGGGCTTAAAGAAGTTCTCCCCGGACTGGCAACTGTTTCACCTTTGTCCAATTCTTACATGAGGTTGATTTCCCATTCCACAGAAGGTGCCTCTTGGGCAGCCAGCTTAGGCATTGCTATACGGAGACATGCGTGGATGAGGCTTTGTGATTTTGTGGAGCCCTTTAAGCTGTCCTTTGTTAATGCCTCTTTTGATGGATCCTCACTCTTCAGTCCATCAGTCAGAGAGATCCTAACCCAGAGCAAACAAGAAGGGAAGACCTTTTCTGCTGTTGGGGTCTTCTCCACTCCACAGTGCACCTTTTCTAGAAACCAGTGCAGTGGGAATAAAACCTGGTTCCATAAATCCCAGGGGTCTCCCCAAGATCAGTATGGGGATTCTTCCTCTAGTGGCAGAGGAGGATGTTTCAGTGGGAGACGCCCCCAAGGCAAAGGGGGTCCGCAGAATCAGGGCTTCAGGAAACGCTTCTCTGATAGGCCGTACCAGTGCTCCTGAAGCATTGCCTGACTGCTCATCTCTGGAAGCAGTTGCGGGTCGGTTATCTCTGCACCCTACAGCCTGGATCAATTTAACACAAAAGTGGGTGCTAAAGATTACATCCACAGGCTATGTTATTTCCTTTCTCCTTTCTCCTCTGGAGAGGTCAAAAGACTCCCCAACATTCCACTCAGTCAGTGGGAGTTCGCTGTAGCAGAAATTCTAAATCTGTTGCAAAAAAGAGTCATCCAAGAGGGTCCCAACTGGACAAAGAGAATTCAGAACTTAATCTTACTTCTTTTTAGTGCCAAAGAAAACCAGGGACCTGCGATCCATTTTGGATCTAAGCAAATTAAACTTGTTCGTAAAGAAGGCAAAGTTCCAAATGGTGACTGTTCAGTCCATTCTACTGCTGCTGCTGAAGGATGGTTGGATATGCTCAGTGGATTTAGAGGATGCGTACTATCACATCAAAATAGACAGATGCTCCAGGAGTCATCTTTGCTTCCATCTGGGAGACAATCATATTCAGTTCAGGGCTGAGCCCTTTAGACTCACCACAGCCCCATGGTGTTTACCATATACATGGCAGTAGTCGCAGCTCACCTGAGACTGCAGGGATTCTGGGTGTTTCCTTACCTGGATAACTGGCTCTTTACTGCCCCAACCAGGCATCAACTGCTACAGGTCAGGAATTACTTCTTCACCCTTGCCAATCATCTGGGGATCACTATGAATATGGCAAAGTCAAACCAGTCTGCTGTGCAGACTTTAGAATTCATTGGAGCTACCTTGGACACAGTGAATCAGATTGCCATTTTTTTCCCTTCATCGTGTTCAAACATTGAGAGATCATGTCTGAACCGTATTGAGTCTAACTTCTCCACCGGCAAGGCTAATACTCCAGGCTCTAGGATCTATGGCGGCCACCATCCTATTAATTCCTCTTGCAAGGTATTTTATGCAAGTCCTTCAATGGACCCTGGTTGCTCAATGGTCTGTACTCTACCAGCCCATGTCTGTTCCAATCAAGCTAACTTTGGTTTGCCAAAGGCATCTACAATGGTGGTTGCTTTTGGATGACTTGACACTAGACAAACCTTTCCTTCTTCCACCCCTGTCAGCCACAGTGACCACAGAAGCTTCCATTTGAGGTGGGTTGGGGCATTTCAAGGGAAAGATGGTCCAAGGCACATGGTCACACACAGAGACCAGATTGCATGTCACTAGTCTGGAGATGAGAACAGTCCTCCTTATTTTGCAACCCTTTCAGGATGTTCTCCCTCTAGGAATGATTGCATTTCACACGGACAACATGTTGGTGGTGTGGTGCATCAACAAACAAGGAGGAAACTGTTCTTACCTGCTGTGCAGTGAGGCCATAAGGGTTTGGGAATGGGCAATGTCTTCGGACTATTTTCTGCTTGCAATGCACATACTGGGAAAATCCAACATCCTGGCAGATGAGATCAGCAGGCCCCTTATGAGAGGTTCCTCAAATCAGTAACAGACTTGATTTTCAGCCACTGGGGCTAACCTTGCTGCATCCTGCTTGCACCCCCCCCCCAAGTGCAGCAACTACTTTCTGTGATCCTCCCTCTGGGGGAGTCCCCTAGGGATACTTATCCCCCAGTAATGATCCCAAAGTTTCTCCAGAAAGCAAAGTGTCTGAAGTCCTTGGTAATCCTCATAGCTCTTTATTGGCCTTGTCAGATTTGATTCCCGTTCCTCTGTTCTCACCTGAAGTATCCTCCATGTACTGTGGAGCACAAACAGGACCTCCTTTATTCTACAGATTCGCAGGCCTCTACTGAGGCCCATTCGGAGTCCGGTATGCCGTGAGCTGCTTCTTCGACTATGGAACCTGCGGATGTCTCTACCTTGGATGGGTTTGGAGCCACTGTGCAGGCACCGGCTTCTGAGGGTGTATTCAGACCTTCCAATGTGCGTATTAAACCAACTACTTCGTTTCAGACTAAAACTACTGAATTTCTCAGGCCCAGAGTTCGCACTACGCCTTGGAAATCAACGACCAAAGTGCATTCTCAAGCTCCCTTGCCTCAGAAACAAATGCTTAGAATGGCTGAAGTCCTTATTGCTTTAATTAGGGGAAGCCATCCTTCCCCGTCTAAAAGACAAAGAATTGATTTTCCTTCTGATTCTTCAGATCATGAGTCCGATGACTCTGACCCCTCTGATTACCAGGACATACCCTTATCTACCTATGAGGATTGTGATGCAGAGGATTCCATTCCCTCTGCCTTCCCACCAGAGGATTTTTCTTTAGTTGAAACCCTGCATACCCTCAGAGAGCATTTCCGCTGGGAGTGCCAGGACTAACCACCGTCCAAAAATAGACTCAGGGAATTTTTAAACTTGCATCAGCACAGGCCTCTAGCTATCCCTCCTGTTCTGGAAATTGTAGATGATGTCTTCATGGAATCCAGTCTTACCCCTGATACTTTGCCATCAGCTCCTAGAAAACCTGACAGGTACTACAGAGTACCTGACTCTCAAATTTCTATTTAAGAATCCTACTGCGGATCCAGAGTCCTAAAGGCATTAAGGCTACTACAGCCAAAAACCCTACCCCTTCGGACAGAGATTCTAGGGCTTTAGACAGATGGGGAAAGAAGGTATACACTTCTTCGCTATCAGGGCTTTAAATTGTCAGTTTCACATGTTGAAGTACCAGCAACATATTATGAAACTAATTAAACAAAAAATGTTGATTCCTGATTGAGCAGAACATCAAGATTTGCAAGAGTTAATGCAGTCTGCAAACCAAGTTGGAAAACATTCTTTGCAGTGTGGTTTTGATGCTTTAAAAGTATCTTGCAGGGCCACTGTCATTGGGTCTATTGTTAGAAGGCATGCTTGGCTAAAGGAACAAATCTTGCCAGATCATGTCAAAGCAAAATTACTAGATGCTCCATTAAACCAAGAACGGTTGTTTGGCACTAAAGTCTCAGGGTATGCACAGATCTAAACAATGGAGTGCTCCCACCTCAAAAACATGGGAGTGGTAAGCCACCATCCTATTAAAAAAGTTCACAATGAATGGACCTTCATCCTTCCCAGCCTTACCCAAGTACTTGCATCCCTAGGAGGAAAACTTGCCCTGCATGCAAAAAAACTGGAAGTACATTACCCAGGACAGATGGGTCTTAAACATTGTATCCCAGGAATACAGATTCTACTTCCACTCACTGCCAACTCCAAGTGGATTGCCAGACCTCCCCCCAAACCAGTGGTCAGAGGCCTAAAAGCAAGTACTTTCTCTTCTCAGTATCAAGGCTCTTCAACCTGTTCCAACAGAGCAAAGGGGACAGGGTTTCTACTCCAGGCTGTTTCTAGTGCCCAGAAAAGAAGACTCTTGGCACCTTATCCTGGATCTGTCAATTCTCAACACCTTCCTGGTGGTTCCAAAATTCAAAATGCTTACTCTCCAACAGCTGTTTCCTATGCTAGCCAAGGACTCCTGGCTGGTCACCCTAGACTTAAAAGAAGCTTATCTGCACATCCCCATAAGGGAATCTTGCAGGAAATATCTGTTTCAGGGCAGGCTCTATGCACTTTCAGTTCTCTGCACTTCCCTTTGGCTTATCTACTGCGCCAAGGGTATTCACAAAATGTCTGGCCCCAGCCATCGCATATGCAGGCAAAGAAACATTAAAATTTACCCATACTTGGATGATTGCCTGATTCAGGCCGACAGTCAGGAATTGCTGCTTCAGCACCTGACATTTGTAAAGAGACTTTTAACTTCTCTGGGGTATATCATCAATGAAAAGAAATCACATCTGGTACCCAGCCAAAAAATTGTATTCCTCAGAGCAAGCTTGAACACAATTTCCCAGATGGCATTCCTCAGTCCAGAAAAAACGGTTTATTTGACAAACTACCGGCCACCCAAACCCAGCTATCTGCAAGAAAAATACTGCAAGCCCTAGGGTTCATGGGCTCTTGCATTCTACTAATTCCATATGCAAGACTGCATATGAGGAAACTTCAGTGGTACTTGATAAGTTTCTGGTGTCAACATTCTCAGGACCTGGAAACAATGATTCCTATCATTCCTTGCCTAAAGACAGAGTTCCTTTGGTGGGCAGAGGTCTGCTACCATGACAAGGGACTCCCTTTCACTCAACCCCCCTGCCGCCCAAACCCTGACAACAGACGCATCAGACTATGCATGGGGGGCTCACATGGCAGGCAAATGTATTCAAGGCAAATGGAGCTCAAGGCAGATGCACCTGCATATCAATCAAAAAGAAATATTAGCTGTACAGAATGCACTGACGGCCTTCAAATACTTTATCTTTCCAGGACAACTCTTGATAAAGCCAGACAACTCCACAGTTATGTGGTACGTAAACAAGCAGGGGGGAACTCATTCCTACCCACTCTGCAGGTTAACCATGGCTCTGTGGAACACAGCCTTGAGCAGTCAAGTGCACCTGCAAGCTCAGTTCCTGCCATGCAAACTAAATTCACTGGCAGACGGCTTAAACAGAAATCTAATGGACCCACACGAGTGGAAACTGGAACCCAAATCATTCAAGCTTCTGATCCACAGGTGAGGTGGACCTCTTTGCCTCCCCCCCAGAACCATCAACTGAGCAAATATTGCATCAGAACTCTCCACAGCCAAGCATGGAAAGTGGATGCCCTGTCCTTTGCATGGGAAAACCTCTGTCTATGCCTTACCCCTTCTGCCCCTCCTCTCGAAAATACTACTCAAGGTCAAACAAGACAAGCCAAGGACAGTCCTGATTGCACCAGTCTGGCCATGCCAACACTGGTACCCACTTTTAAGCAGTCTGACAGTAGTGCCACCCTGGCACTTGCCTCAGACCCCTTCCCTGCTGTCCCAGCAGGAGGGCCAGATTTTGCATCCTCAGCTGCAAACCCTGAACCTAGCAGCCTGGCTCATCCCCTGAATACATCACCAGCAACCCTCAGCAAACAGGTGCTGGATGTCATCCTTGAGGCCAGGAGGCCTAGCACTAGGAAATCCTATTCAGAAAAGTGGAAAAGATACTGTTCTTGGAGCCAGTCTCAGGGAAAGGACACAACCATTGCCCACCTTACCTCAAATCCTAGGTTATCTAGCAGAACTGCTCCACAAAGGCCTATCCTTCTCTTCAATTAAGATTCATGCCTCTGCGATCTCAGCTCATTACAATACTTAGCCTCCCCTCTTCTCTCACCCCCTGGTCAAACAGTTCCTGAGAGGAGCTAACAACTTAAGACCCCCCAAGGAGAGCTCCCACTCCAGCCTGGGACCTTAATTTTGTACTAGAGAAGCTTACGTGTCCCCCCTTTGAGCCTGCTGCTACAGCAGAGTTAAAATTCCTCTCTTGGAAAACAGCCTTACTTCTAGCCATCACTTCAGCAAGAAGAGTGTCCGAGTTGCAGGCCCTTATGGCTGTGGAACTCTTCATTATCTTCCATGTGGACGGGGTTTCCCTCAGGACTAACCCATCATTTATGCCCAAGGTGGTATCCACTGTGGCTTTACACCAATCCATCCATTTACCAACCTTTTTCCCTAATCCTCAGATTAATGGGGAAAGGATCCTGCACTCCTTGGACATGCACAGGCAGCTTAGGTTCTACCTTGATAGGACTAAACCTTTCAGACAATCTGACCAGCTGCTAGTCAGCTTTGCTACAGGGGCAGAGGGCAAGGCCATTTCAAAGCAAACCATCTCCAAATGAATAGCACACTGTATCCATTTCTGCTACAAACACCATGGAAAACCTACCCCACAGGGGATCAGAACCCATTCCACTAGGGCTACCTCCGCCTCTACAGCATTTCTCAGGGGAGTCCCTACCAGGGACATCCTGGAAGTTGCAACCTGGGGTTCTGTACACACCTTCACCAAGCATTACCACCTGCCTGTCTTTTCTAAATCTAGAGCTGGATTTGCTGCAGCAGTCTTACAAGGCCTGCTAGCCAGTCCTAATACTTCTTGACTGCCTCCACCCTTCCTCAGCTTTGGGAATCTACCCAAGTGTGATGACTGCAACAGTGAAACATGAAGAACATAGTACAGTTGTGAACACTTAAACATAAATGTAGATGTTCGAATGTATTCACTGTTGCAGTCCTGGTTGCCCTCCCTCCAGCCCCCTGACTTTCTATAAATTCTACCTATCCTTTTTTTTTGGCCATATTTTATGGCAGTGGTATTTACTTTTTACTGGAGGTGTTCCACACCATGTAATTGCTTCCTATTTTGGGGGCTCCTGACATCTGGGGCAAGAAAAACTGATGTAATGGCATTGGCTGCATGTTTTATACCACTGACAATCTGACGTCATGGAAGAAGCGACAGCAACCGATGCAGAAATCCCAAGACTCTGGCATTCGGGCCAACTGAGGGCTACTCGCAGGCAGATAACCCAAGTGTGGTGATTGCAGCAGTGAATACATTCAAACATCTACATTTATGGTAAATGTACTCAACTGTATTTTCTCGTTGCTGTCACCTCAGCAAAAGAGAATTGGAAATTCAGGCTTTGTCTTCTAAGCCTTCTTACATTATTTTCAACAAGGATAGAGTGTCCCTTCGTACAAACCCTTCTTTTATGTCCAAGGTAGCTACAAAAGCTAATCTTAACCAGACTAATTTAACTGCCATTTTTCTTTACAAATTTCTCTGAGGGAGAACTGTTGCATTTGCTGAATGTTCACATGCAGTTATGTTTTTATCTGCACAGGACAAAGTCCTTTCGAAAATCAGATCAGTTATTTGTATCCTTCTCTCCTAGCCGTCTAGGTCAGAAGGCTTCAGAGGTTACACTCGTGAAGTGGATTACAGATTGTATCACCTTGATTTATAACAGGAATGCTACCCCCTCGTCGTAAGTATTCACTCCCTCCCTCCTCCCGCTGGTCCATTTCCCTCCTGGATGTACTGGTTACTTCTTGTTTTTCCATGGACTGGCGTTCCCACTGGGGCTCCAATGTAACTCCTGGCAACAGGATAGACACTGGACACATCTAGAAAGTTCTCAAATTAAAATAAGGGCTTTCATTCACTTATACATGTAGACTTCATCAGATCTGATGAAGTCTATAAGTATAAGTGGATGAAAGTGCTTATTTTAATTTCAATATTAAATTGTTTTTAACTTTCTGGAGATGTCCAGTGTCTACCCTGTTGCCAGGAGTTATATTGCAGTTTGTCTTCATTCCTGTTTTTAAATCAGTTCCTACTGGGACTATCCGTTCTGAGGATGGTACATCTGGATGCCACCTTTATGCCCTACTCTATGTGAGTAGTATATGTGTGATGTACGGCACACCTTAGAGCAACAGTAGGCTTTAGTATACTGGCCGGACATTGGGCAACCCAAGGCAGGGAATCCCAGATTCTGTAAATGCTGCAGCAGTGAAGGAAAGGAAGTTTACTGTTATGGTAAGATTTTACACATCTGTACTTTATTCCTTAAGCAAACTTGGATATTAAAAATCCAGTAAATTGTAGACCAGTTTCTTTTCTTAGTGTAGATATTAAAATATTTGCTTTATTGCTAGCTGATGGAGTGAAACCTATACTAATTTCTCCTAATCAGTCCGGCTTTCTACAAGCTAGACAAACTTGTAATCGTACATTAATACTGGATATTCAGATTAGAGTTCATTCTTTACACTTGTACTTGAAGCTTATAAAGCTTTTGACTGACTTATTATAGACTTTCTTTTTTTCATTTATGCCACATTTTGGCTTACCACAACCTTTTTATTAATTGGATTAAAGTTCTCTATACCAATACTTACACTTTGTTTATATAGTAATAAGGTTATTTCCTCTCCAATAAGACTTGTTAATGGAACAAGACGAGGATGCCCATTATCTCCATATTTATTTAATTTATAAAGCCCCTAGTTCTTCTTACAACTCCGGAAACTTTTCAGTATATACCAGAGATTTATTGCACACAGATTGCATTAATGGCTTTTACTGGTGATTTAAACCTCTATTTTTTTCTTACCTAACACTGATTTACCAAAAATCTTGAACTCTATTAATATCTTTTCATAATTCTCTAATTATGAATTAAATGTGATTAAGTCCTCCATCTTTCCTTTGTGTTCAAATTATAACTTAATCCGTTACTATCCAGAAAGTGAAATTAAGATAAGTAACTCACTAAAATATATTGGTATAACTTTTTATAGTAATTCCACTTTTATCTATATTTGAACAACTGTTGAGCAAGATATTTTCAGATGGAGTAAACTTAAGCTTCCTTTTGTTTCTAAGGTTGATGTTATTAAAATGAGCATTTTGCCTAGATTACTATTCCAGTTTAACGCATGTAATCTGTCAGTTCAGTACAAATTCTTTAAGAAAGTCAATGCAAAGTTACCCACATTTTTATGGCCTTCCAGATCTGTTAGAATTAATTATCAGAAACTGACATCCCAAAAATCTTGTGGGACTGGGCCTCCCTGACTTTAAGCTTTATTGTGGTATAATTAACTCTAGTAGACTTATAGCAATATCAGAATACAACCCAAATCAGAGTAATGTAAGTCCTGTCTTGGTTAAACTGTAGTATAACTATGTAATTAATTGCCAGTATAATCCTAAAGCTTTACCTTTTCTCATTGAGAATCTCAGAACTATTAAAACACATAAATACTTAATGAATATGGTAATCATTCTGCAAAAAGTAATGGATTCACTAGATTAATAAATTAATTTATGATACGTCAACCAGTTAATTTTAACCCTAATCTTGGATTAAATAAAATAATGTTTGACCGTACTAAATATCCCTTAAAGGTAAAACTGTCTTAGAAAAATATACCTACAAAAAACTCTCAATCAGTGACTTGAGAGGTGTTTTGAACCAGCTATTTTGCAATATTGATAGAAATACAAAAAAAAAAGTCAATGCTGTTAGATGACTGTAAGGTTAATAATCATAGCATAAACTTATATAAATTGTTATGGACTGCTTTCACTTTGAAAAAAAATGTCTAATACATCTAAACTGTCTCTCTTAATTATCAAAATTCTGTTTTTTATTCTATATATTGGACTAACCAAAACTCGACAGTCGCACGGAATCAAAACATTCAGTCTAACCAATTAACTTCAAGGTTACTTCCTGTTAAAAAAAAACTTTTGTATACTCAACTTATGATTGTAAACAATGTATGTTTAACCCCAGACATGCTCAATAGTTATTACCTAGCATCTTCTCCAAACTGTTCCCATTGTAAATATCAAAAAGTTGATTTATTACATATTTTTTGGAGCTGTAAGTGTTCTTATAAACAGTGGTGTTTCCTAAAAGTCAGGCTAGAGAAAGTGGGAATATGAGAAATCTACCCTATCTTGGGAATTTGCACTGTTACATATTACTCCTGGATTAACAAAGCAAGAATTTCATGTTCTAATCACTCTGTTATCATTGATTAAATTGTACATTATTCAGAACTGGCTTAACATATCAAAAAATGTCATGGGATGGACTTAAACAGGTTGCAATTAAGTATACAACAGCTCATAAATTAATAAATAATCAAATTAAACATTCTTATGTACAGTATTGGAGTACACTCCTCAACCATATTTTACAATAAAATCAAATTCTTATAAATTAATATAATCAAGTAGGTGAGGAGGGAAATGTAAAAAGATGCTTGTTACTAGACATCTATTGTTTTATATTGCTACTACTATTTTTTATCAACTCAGTATGTGAAAGATGTATATGGGTGATTACCACTTTTGTATATATTTTTCTTTGTTAGGAAATAGTGTGTTATGTGCTTTTTCTGTTGTATTCATACCCTTTTTTATTGCTGAGTTTTTAATTATACTTATAAAAAGTTTTAATATTAAATAAAGATATTGGGGGAAAATACCTTGTTCTGTTATGAAGATCAGCTTACTTCACTTAACCCCCTTGCCCTCTTCCCCTCACACATACATTCCTTCAGCTTGATATTAATTATTGTTCTCAACTTCTCCTTTGGTTGATAAAAATATGCATGACTTGACCTGTATAGAAAACTAATGGGACTAAAAACATTTTCACTGTTTGGATCTTGGTACCCATATCCATAGATAAGAGCTTCCAGTTTCTTAGTTGTTGTATTATCTTCTGTTTAATATTTTCCCTTGTATCCTCATGTGCCATAACAAACTTTTTTAATCTTATGTCCCCGTAAGTAAGGGTTTTGCTGGACCAATTTGCTAGTGGATACATAATTTATGGATATAACCTTTGTTTTATTTTTATTCATTATTTATATTCCAAAAAGACTTGAGACCGTCTCATATTGTTCCACAACACAGATAAGTCCTCCTCTGGATTAATCAAGTTCAACATAAAATCTGAAATTAAAGCCAGCTTTTCTTGTTACTATGTCAGTTATATTCTTGAATTTCTAAGTCCGTTATTTTCTTTACCAGTGGCTCTAAATATAAAGCAAGTAACAGAGGGGATGGAGGGCGCCACTGCTGGTTCCTCTGTTCAGACACAACGTATCGAAGAGGAACCCTCTCACTTTAATTCTTGTCTCCATTTTTTTATATATTGTAGTTAACCTTATTATTATCAGGAAATGAAAATACTTCCATTGCCCTACTCATAAAATTCCAGCTTACTCTATCGAATGGTTTCTCTGCATTAAGGCACAGTAGCAACAGCAGTATTTTCTTACGGTCTGCTTACCTCTTGATCATCATCATTCAGTTAATGTTGGCAAATGTTTATCTCCCCTCCACAAAACCATATTTGTCCATATCTGTCAATTTTGGCAATCCATTTGCTTTTCTTTTAGCTTAGTATAGACATAAGCACTCTGTAAACATGTTTTAAAATTACTTTGCGTCTGTATGAGGCTGGGTCTGACTGGTCTTTACACTGTTTGAGTAGTACAGCCACCACAGCTTTCTTCTAAAATGCTGGTGCTTCCCTTAATTTTAAAAAACTATTAAACTCTTCCAGATCTTTATTACTTTCTTTTTCTCCTAACTTCCAAACTTCTGCAGAGATACCTTCTGTTCCTGGAGACTTCCCTGCTAATTAATTATACTTTACCGTTTTTATTTCAGTTCCTGTCTTAACCATCAGTTGTTGAGCCTTACATTCCCCTAATCCCCACTTTTTTGAAACACCTTTATTAGATTATCACTTAAGACATAGGCAGATATACATTAACATAAAAGAAAATAAACCATTTTAACATTTTTACATTTAAATACAGTATGCATCACATATGTTTTCTTTACTATTATCGTCAGTCCAACATTACAAAAAAATGCTGAATTATTGCCTTCCCTTAAAACGTACTCCTCTTCTTCTTGAAGATCATTATGCACGTATTGTTACCACAATTTCCATTTACTTCATTGTAATTGGCATCTTCCTTTTTCAAAAGATTCCTCTTCCAGTTCTTTTATCTCTTTTTTTAGTATTCAGTACCAAGTACAGTATGTGCAGACTTTGATTTCCAATTTCTAGTAATTGCTTTTTTTGTAGCCAACAGAATTAAACTGAATAAGACCTTACTATATCTAGGCAATTCAGAAACCTGTATCCCAGCTCAGAAGACTTAATTTCCTTACTTGCAGCAATTTGCTCACCAATATTTCTGATATAGTACACTGCAGGGAATTTTTAAAATCTGCCAATTTATTACACTCCCAAAACATATGTTCCCAGTTACCTCTTTCTTCTGTGTCACTCCTCCAGCATTTGCTGTCTGTTGAAGGAAAAATTCTTTTGAAGTCGGCTTGCCATATAAAAATAACTATGCAAACACTTCCAAGCAAAGATCCTAAACCTTCTGGATTTGATTGCATATGCCGTCCCATTGTTTTCTTGTAAATTGCTTTTCCAGTTCCTCTTCCCAATCTTTTCTAGCCTCTTCTGATTGATTCTTATTGTTAACATGAAATATTTTATATGCCCTAATGATTTATCCTTTTTTAACAGCTACTTCTGTTTTAGTTTCAACTAAAAGCTCTACCAGAGCAGGTCTATCCCTTTCTGTTTGCCGGTACTCTGAGATCGAACCCTAGTGGGGAAGGCAGTGTCTGGCCTGCAATCCAAATGTCTTCTTGGTCTCATCCCACTCTGTTAACTTTCCTGTTTAAGTTATTTACTCCCAATGTCTTCGTTCCTTTGCCAGGTTTCTCTAGCAAATTCCAGCCCCCTCTTGCCTATTTTCTGTACCCCTTCTTGCAGTCATCCATATTGGCAAACTCTCCTTTCTCCATTTTCATTTTTGCTTAGTGCTTGGAATACTTTCTGCTACTTTATAATATTCTGAATGATTATTCTCCGTAATGATTTGCATCCAAAGTCCCATCCTCTCTATTTCTTGAACTTCTCCCTTGATTCATCATCATCCCTTTCCATTTTAAGTTATAACATTCTGCGTGTGTTATGTATAGGGGTCTTTACTGTGTAGCTCTAAAATATCCTTTAAATCCGTTAAATCTCTAAACCACATTATTCTTTTGGAAAGATCAACTTAACGTATCCCACTTAACTCTTGCCCTCTTTCCCTCTTGGATAAAGTCTTTCAGTTATTTTATTGTCCACAACTTTTCCCCAAATTGATAAGTGTACCTCACATGTATACAAGACTAAAAGGACTAAAAACATTTTCGTTGCTTGTAGCTTACTGCCCATATCCATAAGTAAGAGTTTACAGTTTCTCAATTTTTATTATCTTTTTAGTCTCTTCCCACATATCCTTAGCTGCCACATAAAAAGCCTTTTTAATCCATACTTTTAACTCATTAACTCTGAGTGCCATCACATGGTGCCTCTGTGCTTAAATCCAAGCGAGCTGTGAGATTATAGGAATTGCATGATGTTACACCCAAGTGCCTTCCACGAGCGCAGGTAACTTTACAGTTCTGTTTTAGCTCCACTGTTGAAAAATAAGTTGAAAAAGTCACCAACCTTTATCAGTTACCTTCTTAACTTGGGTTTCAATGTGGAGTTGTGTTGCTCATATTGGACTTTCTTTTAGAAAATGGGCTTGCACTCCTATTACCTTGTACAGCTGTTTTGTAAAGTTGCATTCACTGGAATCCTGAGCTGCCATTTGTGATTTTTTTCTTTTTTTACGATAAAGCTTGTAATTATTCCCTACTTTTCGAAGCTGATCTTTCATTCCGTTAGAAACTTCAGCATGCTGGCAATTTTGTTTGATAACGTGCTTCTCTTGGTTTTGGTTTGTGTTCAGTTAGTACTTTTGTACTAGTTGCGATCAGTCGAGAACTATAATCCCGTCTCCCAGTGTACCGTTGCCATAGCAACACTTGCTCTCAAAATCTCCGCAAGAATAATGTGACTGTATGTGTCGAAGCAGTTTATATAGAAGTAAAATTTGCTACGTTGAGTATTAGCAACCCGGTCCTGCTGTTTCCAACCCTTTCTACACATTTTTATTCATTAAACTGACTGCTGAAAGTGCTCACATTCAGTATCAACTAGATAGCAGCACAGTTGATCCTGATGCCAACATGAAAGCTCCCCTTATAAAATGCAGATCCTGCCAGGACTGACCAAAAGCATTACCAACAGAAAAAAAAATTCTCGTACGACTTGTAACAAGCAAACAGCTTGCAGTTACAGCACACAGTGCTTCAGCCATTACCTCAACCGCAATACTGGCAATGATTTTCAAAGCAGAGATCTTGCAGTTACAGAAATCAGTGCTACTGCTGCATTTCTGAAATATCAACAACTTGTTTCAGGTGTTCTAACTTGTTTCTGGCATCCTTGGTCACGCAGCCTTCACTTGTTCCTCCTGCCCTTTGTCTCCTTGCCCTGATCTTCAATGTCATCATGCTTTCTTTCCTTTAACTTTTCCTTGAATGAGTTATTTTGTTTTAACTGTGTCCTGTATGTAGCTTAACTTTTTTTTAATAAGTATTTTTGGATTTTTGAGCAACCGCTGAAACCAGTAAGGTTTTTGGTAGGATTCCTCAGGGTCCTGGGGACAAAACACTGAACAGTACACCATAATTATTTATTTTATTTTACATTTGTTGACCAGGATAGTCCGACTGGATACATGTCCATTTTCAGCGGAGGCCCGGGGAGAAACGCTCCACAAAAAAAAAAAAAAAATAGTACAATAATAATCAAGAGAGGAAAAGGATGTAGATGTATCTTTTCAGAAGGTATAACATCATAGGAATACACTGGCACATGCTCAAGGTTAACAGAGCGAGAAAAAATATAAAATAGATCATTTCACAAATTTAAAGCACAATAGGGAAACGCTACAGTATACAAAAAGATTGAACTCAGCAGGCATAACTGTACATTATGACATGACACAACAGATGAATAGACTGACTGGCTTGCTAATAGTCTGATAGGTAGAGAAAGACCAAGTTGTTGGATTGGGTTAGTCAGGGTTTAGGCAGGTGCAGAGCCATTTAGTTTTAAAGTATATTTTGAGGCCTTTTTTAAATAGTGGTAGAGATTCTTGGGTAAGAGTTGCAGGACGTTGGTTCCATATTTTATCAACTGAGTTGGCAAATAGGGAATCCCCTACTGTGTTGGATTTTAGGGTTAGGAAGTAGCCTGAGAGCATTATGTGGGCTGGTAATGCTCTTGAGGGTTGGGGTATTGTCAGGTTGGTTAGTACTTTGTGTGCTACTGTAAGCTGGTTGAACGTCAAAAGGGAAGGGAATTCCAGCCAGTCAAGCTGAGCTAGGTTGTTGCATTGGTGAGTCCTGTATGCCATACCAGTGGCAAATCTAGCTATATGGTAGTAACAGGAGGAGAGTTTGTTGAGGTTAGTTTTAGTGAGGTTAGTAAATACTGGTAAGGCATAGAGGAGAGTGCAGAGAAGATGGGTTCGTGCAATAGCAACCTTAGCAAAAGGGGTGAGGAAAGGTTTGATCTTGTAGAGGGGTCCTATTTTTTTGTTACTGGACTTAATAGTGTGGTCAATATGTGCTTCAAATTTGAGTTTAGTATCTATTAATACTCCTAGGAGCTTAGTTTGGTCATCTGGGGAGATGATTTTGCCATTGTTAGACTTAATAATGAAGAATGGATGAGTGGATCTATGGCTAGGTGAGAAAAGCAGCAGCTTGGTTTTGTTGTGATTCAGGAGCAGTTGTCGATTAGTTAGCCAGTTGTCAGTGTTGTGAAAGTATTCTGGGTTGGGGATAGCAGATTTGCTTGTGAAGTGGAAGAGCAAATCAAGGTAGAATCATCGGCATATTGGATACAGTGTGCATTTGGAATGGTAGTATGAAGGTCATTTGTGAAGCTAGAGAAGAGGATGGGACCTAGTATAGAGCCCTGAGGGACTCCTAGAATGATTAGGAGATGGGATGACAGATTGTCCTGCCATAAGACAGCCTGCTGTCTACCACTTAGATAGGATTGAAACCATTGTAGTGAGTGATGGTCCAGGAAGACAGCTTTCAGGTTACTGAGCAGTAGCTAATGGTTGACCATATCAAAGGCCTTAGGTCCAGAAAGAGTGCTGATGATGGTTTGTTTCGATTAAGTTTGATGCCATTGGTGAAAGATAAGTGTGCTGATGTGGTACTGTGGTGTGGTCTGAAACCATGCTGGGAGTCTGAGTAGTTTATTATGGTTAAGGTAGTGCGTTAGTTTGTGGACGCATTTTTCCAATATTTTTGCTAGTGATGAGAATATGGTTATGGGTCTAAAGTTGGACAGTTCTATGGAACTACCTCCTTTATGTAAGGGTATTACATGTGATATTTTCCATGTTGATGGAATGGTTGCCTTGGAGATGGATCTATTGATGAGGATTGAGACTGGGAGAGCGATGATACTTGTAGCTAATTGCAGGTACTCAGCAAGGAGGTGGTCGGCTACTGTAGTGGGTTTAAGTTTTTTGAGAAGAGCGCGGATGAGGTTAGTAGGGATAGGTTGGAAGCTAAAGGAGAGATGAGACGTGTAAAGATTTGAGCTGTCAGTATTGTTTGAGGTAAAGCAGGCAGAGGTAGGGTGAGGGGGGTTACGATTGGTAGAAGTGAGTTAGGTGGCTAGTGTCTGGATAGTTTCAGTAAAGAAGCAATTGAATACGTTAGCGATAGCTACTGGAGTTTTGTCGTGGGCAGCTGATGGGGTGGGAGTAGTGGTACGGCCTGGATGGAGATGGTTATTTATTCCAGCCCAGAACTTTTGAGGTTCGTTTTGATGCTTTTGTTGTAGGTGGGTATAGTAGTATTTTTTGTCTAATATGATGGATTTTTTAGTGTCATTCCTTATTTGGCGGTATTGGACGAGGTCTATTGGGTCTCTAGAAGTATGCCAAGTAGTCCAAGCCTTGTTTCTATGAGTTATTTTGGTTTTCGTAAATCTAGTTAGCCATGGGGCAGTTCTAGTTTTAGCACGGATGGTGTGTATAGTGGCATGGGAGTTAAGGATATTGAGGAACTTAGTTTTAAAGAAGGTCACGGCCTCATCTAGTGGGAGTCTCTTAAGTTCAGACGAGTTGTAAGCCTTCTGATCATATAGGAAGTTGTCTAGGTTCATTTTTTTTTTTTTTTTGTTACATGTCACTTTATAGGTGTGGAGATGGGTTTTCTCAGCTTTGTATTTGAGGATATAGGTGAGGCAATGATCACTTAGGTCATCAGGTAGTGTGCCCGAGTAGTGCATCTGTGGGTCACCATTGATCAGGAGGATCCAATATAGGATACTACCTTTGTCTTTATTTTTGCTATACCTAGTGGGGGAAGATATGGTCTGAGTAAACCCATGGAAGTTTATGTGATTGCTAGGGGCTTCGGAGGAACAGGTGTTCCAGTCAATGTTAAAGTCACCTAAGACTATGGTTTATTGAGGATAATTGCAGTCTAGCCAATGTAAAATATGTTCTAGGGTGCTGACATTCTTTCCCGGGGGAATATAAATGTTGACAATATATCTACATTTGTTTTTATTTATTTGTAGTTTAGTGATGAGAATTTAAGCGTTATCTACTTGAGGAGGCTGTTGGGTGTCAGTAGTGTCTGTGAGGTTGGACTTAAATAATACAGCTACCCCACCACCTTTATTAGATTGCCTGTCCAACCTAAAGATATTATATCCTGGAGGAGTTACTTCAGTGTCTTTAGTTGCTGGTTTTAACCAGGTTTCAGTAAGACAGAGAATATCTGGGGAGTGGACAGCTAGGAGGGCATGGAGGTAATGGATTTTATTATTTAGGCTTCTGATGTTAAGATGGCAGGCCAATAAAGAGTTAGGATGCTTATTTAACGGAGTATAGTAGGCAGGATTGTTAGCCATAGAGCTAGTGTCAGAAGGTGTGGCATTGTTAGGGTTTGGGTAAGGACTGTCAAGTGTGGATAGGCCAGGGTTAGGGTGGCTTTCACAATCTTTAGTGAGGTTGTAGTTCAGTCGGGGTATAAGTTTCAGGATTGTATTAATAAGCTTAAGATATTGCCTGTTTTTTGGCTAGTGTAACTAGGTCGGAGGGAGTAATAATATTTGGGGGAAATGGCTATAGATAGTGTGTTATTAAAATGTTCTAGCTTCTTGGCAAGAGTGGTAGAGGTCTGTGATTTGGGGCGTTCGAGATCTGGATAGAGTTTGTGTTCATATGTTGTGAGATTGTAAGGTAAGTAGAGCATTATTAGTTAGTAGAGGGGTGAGAAAGATTTGGATGATGTCCTTCTAGGATGCATCTGCAGTCATAACAAATGGGTTGTCCTGCCTCAGGCAGCCCTTCAGTCGGCCGGATTCCAAAGTCTGGGTCTGGCCTCGGCTGATGTCGCACTTCACCCGACGTCATAGCTGCTGGGGTATAAAGGCATCAGCCAACGCCATTTTCCTCAGTCTTTCTTGCCGCGCGGTGCCCGAAGCAGAAGCTGTTCGCAAGTGCCGGTCAGTCAGATCCAGAGATATCAACGTACCGAAGACTTCTAAAAAGCTAAGTACCCCGTTGGGGACTCTTTCTTGCCTCAGCCGATGTCAGACAAAGTAAATAATTGTTTAACTTGTGGGAAACAAATACCTCATAAGGATTTCCACTCTTACTGCCTTCCTTGCTTAGGCCCAGACCACGACGTATCAGCTTGTTTAGTCTGTGCTTCCTTCAACCAACGGACTCTTAGACGTCGGTCGGAGTTTGCAGAAGAGTTTTTTGGCTCCACTTTTGCATATAAAATGCCGTCGGAGACTCCGACTACCCATTTAGCTAAAAAACGCAAAGAAAAGGACCGACACTCGCGGCCCGCGGTTTCGGCTGAAACCACGGTTAGACCTACCGCGAGTGTCTCGGTTTCGACTGAAACCGAGACCTTGGTTCTTCCTTCGGCCGAAAGCATGCCTCCAATAACCGAGGCCACACAGGCCATGGCTGAGTCGGCTACAGAAATTCCTGCTGAAGTAGCAGGCACACAAGAGTTGTCCGACACTATTCCGTTGGACATCTCTACTCCTGCATGTGGGGCAGCTAGACCCCCTGCTTCTATGTCTATCAAGGCCTTTTCCAGGGCTAAAGCAGCCAAACTTTCCAAGGCCTTACCTTCAAAAGCTCCCTCTCACAGGCCTACCTCAAGTTCCCAGATTCTCAGCCTTGCTGAGGACCTTATTTCTCTGATCAGGGGAACCCATCCTCACCCAGACAGGGCCTCACAACCCCCTCCTGAAAAGAGGCCTAGGACTGAACCCCCTGAACCTCTGTCCTCTGACTACTCCTCGGATGGTTCAGATGTTTCGGACCATCAGGAAGGCCTGTACTCACCTTATGAGGATTCTGATGCAGAAGACTCCATTCCTTCTGCCTCACCTCCAGAAGAATTTTCTTTTGGGGAAACCCTACACTCAATGAGGGAACACTTCCAATGGCAGGGTCAGGATTTTTCTGATTCTAGGAAAAGGCTAAGGACTTTTTTACACTTACCACAGCATAGGCCTTTAGCCATTCCACCTGTACTATCAGTTGTTGATGATGCATACAATGATGCCAGTACTGCCCTGATTCTCTTCCCCCGGCTTCTGCAAAGCCTGACAGATACTACAGGGTCCCGGATTCTCACTACCACTTGTATAAGGCTCATGCTGCAGACCCAGAAACCATTTCTCAGGGCCCTAAAGGTGTTGCAGCTGCCTCTGCCAAAAACCCTCTACCATCTGAAAGAGAATCAAGAGCATTAGAGAGATGGGGTAAAAAGGTTTATACATCTGCTACTCTTTCTGCCAGGGCTTTAAACTGTCAATTTCACATGATACAGTACCAGGAATTTTTGTTAGATCAGCTGAATAAAAAGCTGGCCTCTCCTGAACCTTTAGACCGTAAGTCCCTTCAGGATTTGGTACACAATTCTCATCAGGTCAGTAATCATTTTTTAAAATGTGGCTATGATGCACTGGAAGCTTCATTTAGATCAGCTATGACTGGAGCAGTGATTCGAAGGCATGCCTGGTTAAAAGAACAATCCTTACCAGACCATGTTAAGTCTAAACTCCTGGATGCCCCTATGGAGAAACAAAGTTTGTTTGGCTCCCCTGCACTGGAGGTTCTAAAGAAAGTGGAAGAAAAAGCAAAATCTGTCCAAACAGTCAAGGATTTTTTGCAGGTCCAACCTCCGAGGTTTAGCAGAAATTGGCCTTCAAAGAATTGGTCCTTTCCAGACAGCTCCAGAGCACAGAGAGGCAGAAATAGACGCCCAAGAGGCAGAGGTCAATCTAGAGGTGCCTACAGGGGTCGTCAGTGGCAACCTGCCAACCAAAGAAGTGCCGCCACAGCTGCGACTGCAACCACTTCTACAGGACAGACACAATGACTTGGCTCTGATTCCGCCTACCAGGGAACAACTGGAAGCACCCTTGGGCAGAAAGCTAGCCTTATTCTCAAGAAATTGGCATTGTATTACAGGAGACAAATGGACTTTACAAACAATAGACAAGGGCTACAGGTTTCACTTCCACACTCTACCAAAAAAGAGAGGAATGCCAAACCTTCCACCAAGCCAGAAATCAGAGGCTCTAAAACAAATCATCAGTCTACTAAAGATGAGAGCAATAGAAAAGGTACCATCTATGGAACAAGGCCAAGGATTTTACTCCAGACTATTCCTTGTACCAAGAAAAGAAAATCAATGGAGGCCTATTCTCGATTTGTCCGCACTGAACACATACCTCATTGTTCCAAAATTCAAAATGCTGACCCTACAGCAACTTCTTCCCATGTTGGGCAAGGAGTCTTGGCTGGTGACTCTAGATCTCAAGGAGGCATACCTGCACGTCCCTATATGACCAGATTGCAGAAGACACCTCAGATTTCTTGCAGGATCAGAGCATTATCAATTCTCAGCATTGCCCTTTGGCTTATCTACTGCGCCCAGAGTATTCACGAAATACCTGGCATCAGTAATTGCTCATTGCAGGCTTCAGGGAATTCAAATCTACCCATACCTGGACGACTGCCTAATACAAGCGGACAACAAGACAAAATTAATAAAGGATTTGGCCTATGTCATACAACTGCTGCAAGCCTTGGGATACACAGTCAACATATAAAAGTCAAGACTAGTGCCATCTCAAAGGATGACATTTTTGGGTGCAGAACTGGACACAATAACTCAAATGGCTTTTCTCACAGAGGAAAAACAAAAGCAACTACCAGTCTATTTCATGGCATTAACAAAGCAAACTCAGCTTACTGCAAGGAAAGTCCTGCAGGCCCTGGGTTACATGGCATCCTGCATAATATTGATCCCACATGCCAGGCTGCATATGAGAAAGTTACAATGGTACCTAAGGAATGTATGGTCTCAGCACAGACACAGTCTAGAAGCCCAGATACCAATCATTCCATGTCTGAAAAAAGAATTCCTGTGGTGGGCTCAGGCCTGTCAGATAAACAGAGGATTGCCTTTCCACAAACCACATCCAAGGCAGACCATCACCACGGACGCCTCAGACCTAGGCTGGGGCACACATGGAAGACAAGTGTATCCAAGGCCTATGGTCACAAGACCAGCTGAATCTACACATAAACCTAAAGGAGATGCTGGCAGTGAAACATGCAATCGAGGCATTCAGACCATTCATCCAGCAAGGACACCTGCTGATAAGGACGGACAATACCACAGTCATGTGGTACATCAACAAACAGGGGGGCACACATTCATACCCTCTATGCCGGACGGCAATGGACCTGTGGAACTTGGCCCTGAATCTCAACATCCAACTGCAGGCCAAATTTGTACCAGGAAAAGAGAATTCACTAGCAGACAGCTTAAGCAGGACTACCATGGATGCTCACGAATGGATGCTGCATCCAGATATTTTCAAAACCTTAAAGAAATGGGGAATGCCAGAGATAGACCTGTTTGCCTCCCCACACAACCACCAACTGAAGAAATTCTGCTCAAGAGTATACCACCCACTTGCCTGGAGGGTGGACTCCCTTTCTTTCAGCTGGAAGGACCTGACAGTATATGCCTTTCCACCTCTTCCTTTGATGTACAAAGTTCTACTGAAGATCAGAGAGGAACAGCCAAAGGTAATTCTGATAGCTCCAGACTGGCCAAGGCAACATTGGTACCCGCTACTGAGAAGTATGTCTCGGACACATTCATGGCATCTACCTCTATGTCCTTTACTTCTAACGCAGAACAACTACAAGACCCTGCATCCAAACTTAAAAACACTGCAGCTAACTGCTTGGAAAATTGCATAAAACAAAACCAACTTGATTTATCTCAGAGGGTTAAGGACATTATCCTGGAGGCTCGCAGACCCTCCACAATGAAAACATATTCAGCCAAATGGAAAATATTCCTCATTTGGAGTGCAGAAAAGGGAGAAAATGTCACACTAGCAAACCTGGCACACATCCTGGAATACTTAGCAGAATTGTTCCACAATGGCCTGTCCTATTCTTCCATTAAGATACATGCATCAGCAATTTCAGCAGAGTACAACATGGATCCTCCTGTCTTCTCTCATCCTCTTCTCAGACAATTTTTGAGAGGGATCAAAAATGTAAAGCCTCCAAGGAAACCACCTTTGCCTGCATGGGATCTCAATTTTGTGCTAGAAAAATTAACACTTCCCCCTTTTGAACCAGCAGCGACAGCAGACTTACAGTTCTTATCTTGGAAAACTGCCTTCCTGCTAGCAATCATTTCAGCAAGAAGGGTATCTGAGTTACAGGCATTAATGGCAGTGCAGCCTTTCCTTATCTTCCACCAGGATAGAGTGTCTCTGAGAACCAATCCTACTTTTATGCCAAAGGTGGTATCCAGGGTATCCTTGAACCAAGCCATACATTTACCTACATTCTTCCCCAACCCACAGAACAGGGGGGAAAAACTACTACACACCTTGGATGTACACAGACAACTGCGCTACTATCTGGACAGAACCAAGGCCAGGAGAAAAACTGACCAGCTTCTGGTAGCATATGCAACAGGAGTGCAAGGAAAAGCAATTTCAAAACAGACAATCTCAAAATGGATAGGAAATTGCATACGATTCTGCTACTCATTTCATGGAAAGACAACTCCTGAAAATATCAGGCCTCACTCCACAAGAGCTACAGCCACCACTACATCTTTCCTACGAGGAGTGGCTACCAAAGACATTTTAGAAGCTGCTACTTGGAGCTCCGTGCATACATTTGCCAAACATTATAATCTTCCTTTATACTCCAGATCCCGAGCAGGTTTTGCAACTGCTGTTTTACAAGGGATCTTAACTACACCATCATTATCTTAGTGCCTCCTCCCCCAGTTTGGCTATGGTATTCTACCCATTTGTTATGACTGCAGATGCATCCTTGAAGGACATAGTACAGTTTTGTACCTACCATAAATGTAGATGTCCGATAGGTATGCATCTGCAGTCAGGATTACCCACCCTCCTTCCCTCTGTGGTATTCCTAGGGTACTTACCCCTCTTTTAGCTAGCTGGGGGAATCTATTATGGTGTATTTGTTTGTATGTATATATGTATATATATTTTTTGCTTTCTACTGTTTGGAATTATCTGCATTTATTCAAATTTAGCCTTCCTAGAGGGCACCTGGCATCTGGGGCAAGAAACACTGAGGAAAATGGCGTCGGCTGATGCCTTTATACCCCAGCAGCTATGACGTCAGGTGAAGTGCGACATCAGCCGAGGCCAGACCCAGACTTTGGAATCCGGCCGACCGAAGGGCTGCCTGAGGCAGGACAACCCATTTGTTATGACTGCAGATGCATACCTATCGGACATCTACATTTATGGTAGGTACAAAACTGTACTTTTTCATAGTTGCAAATAAGAAAGTGTCAAAACGAGGTGTTAAATGTAGTAGCAAATAAGTGGTTACGGGCTATGCTGTTAGAGTAGGAGAAGAAGAGGAAACTGTAAAGTATAGGAATAAAGTAGGGTAAGAGAGGGATGGGTTGTTTAGCAGAAAGGCGGAGTCAGTATCACGGGGGTTGTGATTTGGATTGAGGGAAAGAGGGAGGGGTAAGGTATGATAAATTTAGCAGTAGTAATGTTATCATGTACAGCAGACTCCAGCAACATGGGGCTCCACATCTTTATAATGTGAGTGAAAGTGATTTAGGGATTATTTCTTTGGATCATTTTGATGTTCATATGCATGCAGACGGTTTCTAAGAAGACATACTATATGTTCTATTGTTAACAGAATAATCTAATTAAATTCATTTATGGGATAAAGATTCAGAACATTTAGATGTCATGCCTCATTTTACGTTTGGCTACCAATGTACAATCTAGAACTTTGCATCTAGTAACGCATGTATATGCAGAAGCTTAAAAAAGGGGGAACAGGGGGTAGTCTTAATTAGGACTGTGTGTGTGTGTGTGTGTGTGTGTGTGTGTGTGTGTGTGTGTGTGTGTGTGTGAGTACGAGTGAGAAAGTGATCCGCCACGTTATTTTAAACTTGTTAAGCAGCTGTTTAGCAAATCTAACACGAAGTAAAACAGACAAAAAGTGCGCCTGTTTGTATGTCTGTTTGTTTCTGGGTGTGTGAGTGAATGCATGGTTTGCAAGTACAGAAAGAAGGGGAGGAAATTTAATTCTGCCAAGAGGTGGGGAGGGGAAGACTTGAGGTTGCAGGTGTATAGTATGGTGAAGGTGACTAAACTGAGGAGGGGTGGGTGGGAGAAAATACATAGACTAAGGAAGAAGTGATGCATAATTGTAGAAAGCTCACATTTTATACATACAGGGATGTCCATTCACAATACACTACAAGAAAAGGTGTTTGAGGAAAGCCAGGAACTCCAAAGAGACCTAAAGAAAATGGGGATGGGGGGTCAGAAAAGACAGACTGTGGTCAGAGAAGGGGTCAGGTGGTTTGGGGCTATAGACTGTATATTTTACATATGCAATTAATGTGGCTCTGAGAAAGCTGGTAGATGGCATGTATGGGTTTTGTTGGATGAAGGGAGGAAAGAGGAGTAGGAAATGGTAGAAGGTGGTAGAGATAAGATGGTGACTAAAAGTATAGAGATGAGGATAACCCCTGGTACAACAGGCAATGAATTTGAGGAGGGCATAGGGAAGAAGTCCTTCCTAGTTCATCCAGCACTTGTTGGCATAAGTTAGTAGGCAGCCACTCTGTTCATATGAGAGATAGTGTGTATGTATTGCTATATGAGAGAGAAGGGGTTTGTGTGTGTTGCTGTATGAGAGAGAAGGGGTTTGTGTGTGTGTGTGTGTGTGTGTGTGTGTGTGTGTGTGTGTGTGTGTGTGTGTGTGTGTGTGTGAGAAAGAGTAGAGATAAGGTAGGTATAGGTGTGCCGAGATTTTTGGCCAGTTCCTCATACAATTTGTGGTTTATTGGCAATTCACAGAGGATTGAAGTCACTGAATAATGACATATAAGTTTCATGCTTCATATCATTCAGGAAATGCATACTAACACAAATCATGTTGTTCTAGCAACTTTCTAAGTTAAAAATAATATTTAAAATCTATCCCTATTTTTGTGGCATTGCATCTCCATTATGTTCAGCTTTGTCCAGATTTCTTGCACTAAGAGGTTGAGAGAGGAATGCATACCTCTCAAATGGTGGATTTTTGCCTTATATTTTTGGCCTCTTCCTCATACAATTAGTGTTTTTCTGGCTATTCATGGAGGATTGAAGTCATTAAATAATGTCACGAGTTTCAGACTTCACCTTCAGAAAATGCATGCTAAGAAAAATCCTGTTATTTTAGCAACTTTCTAAATCATTTTGTCAGTTTGATTTTCAGTCCATTTTCAGGGAATTATGAGGTTCAGTGCATTTTCAAGGGATTACGAATTTCACTGCATTTTCATGGAGTAGAGAGTTTCAAGGGAAGAAAAGTTTACTGTAGCTCTTGCTAAGTCTGTTTTCAATGTACAACTAACTGCCTTGTTTAGCAAATGGCAGTCACTGTAATACAGAATTTGAAAGCAGTGTTAGTAGCATAATTGCCTTTGGAGCAGAAGGCTGTGGACTCTGTCACACTATCTGGATGCAATGCTGGTATTGCAGTAGCCTTTAGATTGCTGATTTGCTTTTTAAAGTGGGCAAGGGGTTCTGCACCCCTGAGTCTGTCCTCCTTTGTATGAGATGCCTTGTATCTATGAACTTTTCAGTTTGTCGGTCATTCCCTTTTGTAATATTACAGCTTACCAATTTTTTTAATGTTGCATAGGCAATTAATTCCTCAAGGGCAAGTTATTGAATCTGTGTATGAAACACTGAAATGTAAAATAGTTGCCATTAGCAACCACTTCATTAGGGACAGATCTCTTTACTATGGAATTATTCAGATGACTTTTACTTCTGCAGATATTGTGCTTATTGACTGATATTGATGGATTGTAATGACAGATGTCTGAATGGCCTTTTTATGGCGGAAATGTTCAGAAATGGGTAATTTTGTCATTATTGGTTCATAAGTTTTGTTTCATTGATTACTGGAAGAATGTTCAAAACTACAATTTTAAAACACATTTTAACAACCAGTGCTGTATTATACAAGGAGTATAATCTGATACAGAGGCCCTACTCTAGGAACCAAAAGGGTCAGAAGAAGATGTGGTTCTGGAAGTCGCAGCAGTCCCAGCCTGCTCCGGACGACCAGTCCTTCCGTGGCAGAGGAGGACAGGGAGGACGCCGCCCTAGAGGCAGAGGAGCTCCCAGAAACTTCGGGTCCAGGGAACCTTTCTCTGAACGGCCCGCGCAGCAACCCTGAGGGGTTGCCCGGCTGCTCCACTCTGGAGGCAGTCGGGGACGCTGGGCACCTAGCGGCGTGGGAGTCCATAACATCAGACCGCTGGGTTCTCCAAATCATATCCAGAGGATATCGCATCCCTTTTCTTCACTTTCCAAAGTTGAAGTCCCTCCCAGACGTTCCACCCGTCAACGGGAGGCCGCTTTGGCAGAAATTGGCCATCTGCTAAAGAAAAGAGCCATCCAGCCCGTCCCCAGACCAGATCGGATCAGGGTTCTACTCCAGGTTCTTTTAGTGCCAAAGAAGACGGGGAACTAAGACCAATTCTAGACCTTTCTCTCTTGAATCTGGCAGTCCCCAAAGAAAAATTCAATGGTCACTCTGCAATCTATTCTCCCCTTCTGGGAGAAAATCACTGGATGTGCTCGATAGACCTCAAAGACGCGTACTACCACATCCTGATGGACAGGCGCTCCAGGAGGTTCCTCCGCTTCGGCTGGGAGCCAGTCACTACCAGTTCCGGTCCTTCCCTTTGGTCTCACCACAGCCCCCAGGGTGTTCACCAAAGTATTAGCAGTGGTAGCGGCCCACCTGAGGCTTCAGGGGTGCAGGTCTTTCCCTACCTGGACGACTGGCTTCTTACCCCAACAAGGCATCTACTATTATTGGCGAGACTCCTTTCTCCATCTTGCTCCTTTTCTGGGCATTACAATAAATACAAAGAAATCCAACCTGGCCCACACAGCTCTTAGATTTTATAGGGGCCAGGCTAGACACAAGGAGTTTACGAGCCTTCCTCACTGCGGACAGAGTTCAAAATCTGCAGCTCCAGGTGCGGGCCATTCTCCACTCAAGTTCTGTTCCAGGAGTTGGTCCTGAGGGCTCTAGGGTCCATGGCGTCTGCTATAGCACTTCTCCCTCTTGCCAGGCTCAATATGCATCCTACAGTGGACTCTCTTAGTACAGTGGTCTTACCTTGCTCTCCTATGCATCATCCCATTGCGATCAGCAAGGCTTGCAAGCGGTCCCTCTTGTGGTGGCTTCACTCCCCAGTTCTCCACGAGGGCCGCCCATTTTGTGCTTCCCCCCCTCCTGCCACGGTGACCACGGACGCCTCCGCCTCGGGTGGGGGCATTTTGGGCCGGACCGTCCAAGGCACGTGGAACGATTCAGAGACCTTACTGCATATCAACGTTCTAGAGATGAGAGCAGTGCTCTTAGCGTTGCTAGCACTTCAGGACTTTCTTCCCTTGGGAACAATTGCGATTCAATCGGACAACATGTCTGTGGTCTGGTACATCAACAAGCAAGGGGGAACAAGGTCTTACCCTCTTTGTCGAGAAGCCATGAGAGTTTAGGAATGGGCAATCTCCACCAACCGCTTTCTAATAGCAACGCACATTCCTGGTCGGTCCAACATCCTAGCGGACAAGCTCAGTCGCACCATTCTGACCCCTTACGAGTGGTCTCTCAATTGTCAAGTAGCGGAACGCATATTCGCACGGTGGGGAACTCCTTCATGTGATCTTTTTGCCTCTCCCTCAAACACCAAGTGCGACAGTTTTTTCGCTCTGATACCTCCTCCCGGAGGTTCCCCAAGAGACGCTCTGGTGCATGCTTGGCCACCCGGTCTTCTGTATGCTTATCCACCCTTGCCTCTGATGCTCCAAGTTCTTCAGAAAGCCTCTCGGGTGGGTTGCAGAATGATTCTCATTGCTCCGTTTTGGCCTCGACAGATCTGGTTCCCCTTCCTAAGGTCTCACTCGGTGAATCCTCCTTGGATTCTAGATCCCATTCGGATCTGATATCCCATCCATCCTGCATACCTCCTCCGAATCTGGACAACCTGAAGCTGACCGCTTGGCTGCTCCAGTTCCACTCTTGATCAGGACTCCCGGTATTTCGTCACCTGTTAAGGCAATTCTGGTGGCAGCTCATAAACCGTCCACTAGGAAGGTCTACCGCAGCAAGTGGAAACGGTTTTCTTTGTGGGCGGAGCGGCAAGGCCTGAATCCCTTCACGGTTCCTCTCCCCTTAGTGCTTGACTTTCTAACCACTCTTTTTAACGATGGTGCCAGCAGTTCCACAGTCAAAGTACAACTGGCGGCAATTTCTCATTATCACATTGGCCATGACTCTAACCCTCTTATGTCAGCCAAGTTGTGTAAAATTTTCCTTAAAGGTACTTTTCTTCTCAGGCCCCCTGTAAAACAAGCGGTTCCTCCTTGGGACCTCTCTTTGCTTCTCCAGGCCTTGACCGCCTCTTCAACCAGCGGCTACGGTGGATCTCAAATTCTTGTCTTACAAGACAGCCTTTTGGTAGCCATTACATCGCCAAGAGAGTTTCAGAGCTTCAAGCATTATCAGCTAAACCTCCTTACTTGGTATTTCATCCGGACCGTGTCTACCTCAGGACCAACCCGTCCTTTCTTCCTAAAGTCGCTTCTGAAGCAAACATTAATCAGTCCATTAACCTCCCTGTTTTCTTCCCTAAATATGAAAACAAAGGTGAATATAAGCTTCACTCATTAGATGTCCACAGGCAACTTAGATTTTATCTAAACAGGACGGCTGGTCATAGGCAATCCGACCAGTTGTTTATTTCCTTTGCAAAATTTAATTTGGGCAAGCCAATTTCTAAAGTTTCTCTGTCCCGCTGGATTTCACAGTGCATCTTATTGGCTTATCAAGCTTCAGGAAGGCCCGCACCGGAGGGTGTTCATGGCCATTCAACCCGGTCAGTATCTACCTCGGCAGCCTTCAAGGCTAGGATTCCTCTAGATGATATTTGTGCAGCAGCCACGTGGGCTTCATCTCATACTTTTATCTCCCACTATAAGTTGGATCTTGCATCTAGGGTAGAGCATCATTTGGCTCAGGTGCTCCGGAATATCCTTCCATGATGGCCGCCCAAGATTCAGGTAGCTGGGGACTCTGTCCCACAGGTTGCAGACAAATGACTCTCCTACTTCAGATTTAGAAGTTATGTACTCACCATAACGTTCCATCTGAGTAGGTGTATTCATTTGTCTGCAACCATCCCGCCCTCCTATCCCCCTGGCCTTTCAGTTTCCCGCATATTATCTGTTACCCTTTTCAGGGTGTTGTTGCTGTTGGCAAACTCGATCTGAGGTCATGAGGGTAGAGCAGGGCATTATGGGTGAGGGGAGGAGCTGAGAGCTTGGATCCATAGCTGGAAAACCATGCCGGTTCGGATCCGATATCGGATCCATAACCCACAGGTTGCAGACAAATGAATACACCTACTCAGATGGAACGTTATGGTGAGTACATAACTTCTAATTACCCCTAGCTACCATATAGGTGGCAATCCACTGAGCACAGAAAAAGTCATCAGGGATCTGGGGACCCAAGTTGACAGTAGCCTTTCGTTTGACACTCATGTTGCTAAAGTAGTTAGGAAAACCTTCTATATCACCCACCTGATCATGAAGGGATTCACATCTAGATCAAGGGAGGTCATCGTCCCCCTGTACTCCTCACTCATTAGACCTATGATTGAGTACAATGCCCCGTTCGGAATGTATCTGACCAGACACCTGCTGCAGCTTGAAAGGCCCCAAAAGTTCCTCACCAAAAGGATAAGGGGTCTCAAAAATATGTCTTATGCTGCCCGACTGAAAGAACTCCAGCTCTATTCAGTCTCATACCGCTTGCTCAGAGGTGACCTGTGCCTGACATATAAGGCCATGTCAAACCCAGATTTGATGAATATGCTTCACCTCAAGAAATCTAGATCCCTCAGAACCACAAGGGCGGGAGACTTAAACCTTGACACGGTTATAAATAGAACGTGCTGGAGGGACAGATTCATCACCCAGAGACTCCCTATGCTGTGGAACAAAATCCCGGTACATGTGAGGCAGAGCACCTCGCTGGCCTTGTTCAAGAGGAATCTTGACCAATGGATGGGAGATCGCAGATATACCCCAGGGATTACTTCAGTGTCACTGCTTGACAGAGGCACAGAAAAATGATAGGCATAGTTTTTATTCAAACTAAAGGGGTGGCGAAAGCCACATAACTATGGGCTAGGCTTATAAATGCCCTTGGGCAGATAGCCTAGTATGAACCTATGAACCTAGGAGGTTTCTCCGCTTCCGGCTGGGAGCCAGTCACTTTCAGTTCAGGGCCCTCCTCTTCGGTCTCACCTCAGCCCCCCTGGGTGTTCACCAAAGTCTTAGCGGCAATAGCGGCCCACCTGAGACTCCAGGGAATTCAGGTCTTTCCGTACCTGGATGACTGGCTCCTTACCGCCCCCACAAGGCATCTGTTCTGTTCATGCAGGGATTACTTCCTCAATCTTGCTCCACGTCTAGGATTGACAGTCAACATGGCCAAATCCTTTCTGGCTCCTACACAGGTAATAGATTTCATAGGGGTGAGACTGGATTCCAAACTAATGCTTGCTTTTCTGACTCCAGATCGGTTTCAGAACCTGAGGTTGCATGTACAGGCCATCCTACAATTTCAAGCTCCACCGGCGGAATTGGTCCTGAGGGCTCTAGGGTCCATGGCGGCAGCAATTTCTCTGCTACCCTTGGCCCCGTCTGAATATGAGGGTTTTGCATTGGACATTTCAGGTGCAATGGTCCCTGTCTCGCAACCCTCTGTACCATCCCATTCCCCTAAACAGGACTTGCAGAAGGTTGCTCGTGTGGTGGCTCCAGTCCCCGAGCCTCCACACGGGACGTCCATTCTCGATGCCTCCTCCCATCGCCACAGTGACCACGGACACTTCTTACCTGGGGGGGGCATTATTCAGGCAGAATGGTCCAAGGCACGTGGAACGACATAGAGACCTCCTTGCATATCAGTGTCCTAGAGATGAAGGCGGTGCTTTGACGTTGCAGGCACTTCACGACCTTCTTCTGATTGGGACGATTGCGGTACATATGGACAGCATGTCAGTGGTCTGGTACATCAACAAACAGGGGGGAAACCAGGTCTTAACCTCTTTGTCGCGAGGCCATGAGAGTGTGGGAATGGGCGATATCCACCAACCACTTTCTCATTGCAACTCACATTCCGGGACGGTCCAACATCCTAGCAGACAGGCTCAGTCGTACAATCCTGACTCCATACAAAGGGTCTCTCAATCCTCTAGTAGCAGAGCGAATATTTGCCCAATGGGGGCAACCCTGTTGCGATCTTTTTGCCTCTCCCTCAAATACCAAATGCAACAGTTACTTTGCCCTAATCCCCCCTCTGGGGGAGTCCCCGAGAGACTCTCTAGTACATGCTTGGCCTCCCGGTCTTCTTTACGCTTACCCTCCACTGCCCCTGATGCTAAAACTTTTACAGAAAGCCAGTCGGTTGGGGAGCAAGATGATCCTCATTGCCCCATTCTGGCCTCGTCAGAGACGTGGTTCCCCTACCTATGGTCTCACCTGATTCATCCTCCCTGGATTTTGGATCCTCTTCTGGATCTCATTACTCACCCCCTGGGTCTTCCGACCCCCAACCTGGTCAACCTCAAGCTGACAGCTTTGTTGCTCCAGTTCCACTCTTGATAAGGACTCCCGGAATCTCCTCACCAGTCAAAGCCATTCTAGTAGCAGCACACGAGCCATCCACCAGAAAGGTCTATCGGAGTAAGTAGAAACGCTTTTCCATCTGGGTTGAGCACCGTCATTTAGATACTTTTACAGCGCCTTTAACATCGGTTTTGGATTTTCTAACTACCCTTTTTCATCAGGGGGCTAGCTGTTCTACAGTCAAGGTGCAACTAGCAGCGATTTCGCACTATCATGTAGGGCATGAGTCTGGCCCTCTTATTACCTCCAAGCTCTGTAAAGCTTTCCTTAAGGGTACCTTCCTCCTCAGACCTCCTGTCAGGGAGGTAGTACCCCCATGGGATTTATCTTTAGTTCTACAGGCCTTGACAAGCCCCCCTTTCGAGCCGGCGGCCACGGTTGATCTCAAATACCTCTCTTGGAAAACGGCCTTTCTGGTGGCCATTACTTCAGCTAAAAGAGTCTCTGAACTTCAGGCTCTCTGTGTCAAACCACCGTATTTGACCTTCCATCAGGATAGAGTTTACCTCAGGATCAATCCGTCTTTTCTGCCTAAGGTATCTTCCGAAGCAAACATTAATCAATCTGCGCTTTTATATTCATCGAACATATTGTCATAGACAATCCGACCAGTTGTTTGTCTCCTTTGCCAAAACCAACCTAGGCAAGTTTGTTTCTAAAGTTACCCTGTCACGATGGATAGCTAGTTGTATTCTCTTAGCATATCAGAGTTCTGGAAGGCCTGCACCTCAGGGAGTCCGCGCTCATTCTACTAGGGCCGTTGCTACATCGGCTGCTTTTAGATCTAGGGTTCCCCTGGATGATATTTGTTCCACAGCCACTTGGGCTTCATCCCATACCTTTATCAACCATTACAAACTGGATGTTGTCTCCAGAGGTAGGGCGTCCTTTGGCTCTGCAGTGCTCCAGAATATCCTTCCATGAAGGCCACCCAAGATTTAGGTAGCTGGGGACTCTTTCCCAAAGGTTGCTGACAAATGAAGTGCCTACTTCAGATTAAGAAGTTATGTACTCACCATAACGTTCCATCTGAGTAGGTATCTTCATTTGTCTGCAACCATCCCACCCGCCTTCCCCCTGACCAATATGATTCTAAGTAGGAGTTGTCTTACATGAGTCCCTTCTGGGACACACTAGCAAGTTGTTGTATGAGGCAAACTTGATCTAAGGTCAGTCAGGGTTGGCAGGGGATTATGGGTAAAGGGAGGAGCTAGGAGCTCAGATCTATGCTGTGGTAGAAGTTGCCGGCTTGGATCTGAGATCGGATCCGTATCCCAAAGGTTGCAGACAAATGAAGATACCTACTCAGATGGAACGTTATGGTGAGTACATAACTTCTTATTCTACACTCTTGGGACCTCTGTATTGTTTGAGTTGTTTTCACAGGTCACACCTGGCCAGCCAGGGACTGCATCATGCAGGAAGGGACAGGTCATGGCCATACCTTTCACCTGTACAGATTTCTGCAGAATGTCCTGATGTTTGACACATATTTTTGGTCCATTTGTCATAACATTGTGGTTTTCTGGCAAGTTAGTGGCAAATCATTAAAGACTGATGTTAGACAATGACAGGTGTTTTATTTTCAGACTTCATACGTTTCAGAAAATTCATGCTAATGCACAACCTATTATGCTATCAACTTTCTATGTTTGTAAGAACAATACTTAAAAATTGCCCCTATTATTTTGCCTTTACCCCACTTTTCTGTATGGCTTTATCCAGATTTTTTGCACTAAGTGGTTGAGAGGTATGATAGTGGGCGTAACACAGCCACACTACTGTAATGAGATGTGCATTCCTACATGCATGCACTCACAAAGTTCTCTGTTTTGGGAATAGGACCCCTACCCATCTAGTTATATACACTATAGTACTACATACATATCACATGCTCCATGGAGCTGTTGTGATTAGATGGTGTCTGCCTGTACTTATAAAGTGGATGACATCAAGTGGGGCCTGAATAGGTTGCCAACGGGTGGGGGTTAACAAGGTGGAACAGGCCCTTAAAATAGTATAACCGTTGCACACACACACATACAGGCAAGATTGCTACAGGGGATATGCACACACTCTCACTCACTATACACACACGCACTCACACACACACACACACACACACACACACACACACACACTCACAGAGTTGCCAGTTGTCAGATTAAACCCGTACCGATGTAGTTGTATGTACTATAGTGCTACATATTTATTGCATGCACCACTGAGCTTATGTGCCTGGAGAGTGTCTAACGGTACCTCTAAGGTGGAAGACACCAGCAGGCCCTGTAAAGTAATCCAGTGGGGGATTAACAGGGTGGAACAGGCTTTAAAATGTATTGGCTGCACACACATAGTCAAGACATACACACAGCTGCAGGGGGATTTAGTTACACACATGCCCTTGTTGGCATTGTTGGGATTAGAACCCCTACATATCTAGCTGTGTACAGTGTAGTGCTATGTACTTATCGCATGCTCCACAGACCCTGTGTGTTTGGAGAGTGTCTAACTTTGCATCTCAGGTTGATGACATCAGTAGGTCCTGTAAAGTAGGCCAATGGGGGGTTCACAGTTAGGCACAAGCTTTAAAATGTATTGGCATTACACATACATAGGCAGGAACTACACCGCTGCAAGGGTATATATTTATATACACACACACACACACAATCTCTCTCTCTCTCTCTCTCACTAAGTTGCCATTGCTGTGATTACAACCACTACCTATATACACTATAATGCTGCGTAGTTATCGCATGCGCCACGGAGCTTATGTATTTGGATAGTGTCTGCCACTGCTGTTGGGGTGGATGACATCAGTAGCTGCTGACAGGGGAGGCCACTGTTGTGGAGGACACCAGTTATAGGGCCATAAAATGAGTGACCATTGCACAAACATAGGCCTGTTGGGCATGTGTATTCTGCTGTATGTGGAATATATAAGTACACACAGGCAGTGGCCGATGTTAGCTTAGAACCTCTACCTACCTACCTACCTACTGTCACACACTACAGCTCAGCATACTATTTGCACGCAACCCTGGTTCCAGTTGGTGTACAACTGGCTGCAGCACTACACACTATGCATTTCTGGGTCTCTCTGTCTCTCTCTCCCTTCCCCTCTGTTTGCCTTTCTATATGTTAGATATATATATATGTATGACCTATTGTGTATGTATGTCTATATTAAACTCAGCAGATCCAGCTAAATGTTATATGTGCTACATACAGATAGATAAGGGTAGTTATGTCTGGTGGGGATTGGGAGAGAGAGTTCAGGTATACATAGCTCTCTGTATGCACAGAGATATATGGACATCACAGTTCTACAGGCAGATGTGGGTTCGGACATGGGTTGAAATTAGCTAAGTGAAGGAGCATGCCTAATATGACCATCATTAATTACAACGGGACTCCAAGCCAGAATTACCTGTACTCTAATGCAGGAGTTTTTTGTGTTACAGCCAGCTGTCTGCTGGACCTGGTGGAGCAGTCCAGCTCCTCCCTGATATACTGCTTGAGGGATTTCCTGGCTGTCTGTAATATCTGACCCATATGTAGGGTGTGTGCAGCGTGTATTGGAATGAACAGAGGTTTGCATAATATGTCTGGTACATTTTACATAGCACTGTGATTTCTTGGTACATCAGTGGCAGATCATTATAGATTGATGTAAGGAAACGCTGACAGACATTTGGGCTACCAACACCATACAGTACAGGGAACCTATGCTACTACACAAACTGTCGTATTCTGCACTTTCTACATTAGTCTGCCCAGTAGTTCCTCCTTCCCCTTATATGTGGGCCTTTGTCCTGCCCTGCTCCAGTTCCTGGCTTTGTCCACAGTTGCTGATCTGTTTAGTTGTAAGTATGCTGTGACTGGGGTAAGAGATGTAACACCACACACAGGGTTATGGATTTCACACCTCTGACTGTACTTGTTTTGCAGGTTGTTCAACATAGTGCCCTGTAAGTCTGCTGTGGTCCTCAGACGTTTTGTGTTGTACTGTTATTATAAGGCTACTTGTTGCCCATACCTCTGATACTCTTGCAGCCATTAATGTTGACAGGGGGACATAGGCCTAAACATGGAGACATGATTTTAATAATTGCCCTTATAAACCTAGACAGTTGGTGGAATGGTTGTGTATTAGCATGCATTTTCCAGTGGGTATGGCATCTGCATCTCAACTGTCTGTTATTAGTTTCTCACAGCAACCTTTAGTAATTTGCCAATAGTTTGCCAGAAAACTGCATATGTTATGACAAACAGAACAGATATATGAGCCATAAACGTGGACATTCTGTTAAACTCTGTACATTTGTGGGGTATGGATGGTGCCCACTGACTTGTAAGTAATGACACAGTTACATGACAGCCTTTATATCCTGCTGCTACACTGACTTGTTATAACATGCTGTTTTACCAGCTGCCATTTTGGTTACTGAGGACTGTGTACTGTCCATATCTATGGCCCGCTGTCCCTCCATTGTCTCTGTCCAACTTTCTTGCAGTAAAAAATACTGACATATGGACAGTCTGTAGAACTCCTACCATAGGTATAGCTCACATGAAAAAAGTAGGTGCAGCCAGTCTCGAACCATGTACCTCATCAACCATGGTAATGTACTTACCCACTAAGCCACAACAGCCACTAGACAGTTCAGTTTTCTTCCTGAAACTATCAACCACAGACAAACATAGCAGTTTGATCCCTACATATTGGGGAAATGGTACATGTCACCAGGTTAATTGAGAAAGCTCAGGGATTGTGTGGTCTGCTGCTATTACCTTGCAAACATACTGTGAATGCAGTTGTATAGGGACACAGGTGTGTTGGGGGTAAGGAACTCTAGCATTGACAGTCAAGAATCTGTCCTGTGACCCCGCTGTATGGCATTACCTCACATAGTGCATTGGGTTTTGCTGGCTTGGACCTACTGCATATTAAGGGTCGGCCAGTATTGGACGGAGAGTTCTTGTTGTTCCACACAGCTGTCATTTGTCTGCAGCTATCCCAGTAGCCCACTCTATTCCTTTGCATACATGTAGCAAGTCCATAAATATGTTAACACAGTCTACTACCCCATTCATTTGTTGTAAAGAAGAAGAGTGATTTACCTTGTGCCATCAGCGGTCTGTCTGATGCATGCCATACACTGCCAATACATGGTAAGGTACAAGTTGTGTAGTGTGGCTGGCATCCTTTTTACTATGTATGCGAGTCAGAGTGAGGTGTAGATCCCTAGGTCCCAAGGTTGTCAGTGCATGTGCAATGCATTTCCTCTTTGCCAAGGTCAGGACGTACTGGACACGGCTGTGTCTGCCTCTAGGGATAGCCTCAAGGGCTTTCTCCTCAGAGTCCCCCTGTGGCTGTGAGGACCTTGGTACTGGTGGGGGGCTGTGTGTCACTTCCCTGTGATCCTATCACAGCTGTTTCCGCAGGATCATATTGTGTAGCATGGTACATACTGTGTGCATGTGTGCACATGTGGCTAGAGAGTACTGCAGGACTCCTCCAGATATATCGAGGTAGCAGAACCATGACTTGAGCAGCCCAAGCACACGCTCTGTAATCCTGGTTTGTGCGTGTGCCTCATTGTGGCGTTCTTCAGTAGGTGTGTGTGCATTTCTGATGGGTATCATCATCACAGATCCAGTGCATAGCCAGCATCCCCCAGTAGATGGCTATATGGGATGTTCCCCTGGCAAGCGTCTGGTACAGCTGTGAGGCGTGCCAGATGGGGGAGTAGTGAGAGCTGCCAGCACACACATTCATGATAATGCTCTGGGCATTGCATATCACCTGGCAGTTGGAGTGATACCCCTTGCTGTTGATTTAGACCCTACCTTCTTCACCGGGTAGTGCTTTGATGTACACATAAATGCAGTCTGTGGTACCCAGTTTCTCAGAGTTGTGTGCTACATGGTGGAAAAGATGCACATTGCTGACCTCTTCTCAGGGGTGAGGTCAAAATAAATGTGCTCACTGGCATGTGCTTGCGTGGCATCCAGGAACTGGTGGAGTACCATGGATGCAGGTGCCTGTGAGATACCCAGTTGGTCTTTGAAAAGTACCTGTAGCTAATATTCAAAGGGCTTACACACATACCTTTGTTTCCACTGGGATGTGTTCCCCTCTTTTGGCTCTGGGTCTGAGTTGAGGGCGGCAGAGCTCGATGAGTTCTTGTATTATGTCCCTGTCCACACTGTAGTACTCTACAATCTCCAGCTCATGTAGCCCCTGGAAGGTCATTCTGGACCTGAACACTCTTCTCCTTCACAGTCTGGGCCTATTGTCAGCATCATCATCTTCACTGACCTCAACTTCAAGCACATACAGATGTAGCAGAGCAGCCCGTAGCATTTTGTCAGTTAAAATTCCCAAGTGTGTACTCCAATGGTGCAGAGTATGTGGGAAAATCAGATTGTAGGGTGTATACATGCTTTATAGTGGTGTGCTGCATTTGCAGCCTGTGATTGGCTCGTTATGCTGCATTACACCTGATAGGTATAGTATTGAGGGTTTGAATGGGCCAGTGTCTATTGAGCAGGCCCTATCAGTCATTTTTACCTGATTGGCTTTCCCAGGCAAATTTTTTTCCCAATTTCTTTCACTGCTAAGCAATGTGGTGCGCCGCACAAACCCTCAGCACTAGTGTAAACAGTGTTCAGCAGTTTTGACACTCCCACAACCACACTCAGATTTTCTTAAACTTAGTAAAACACACTCAGCAGCATCAGACACATCCCCCTGCTTAGCTGTGCTTAGCTGGGCGCAAACAGGCGCCGCTTAGCTCCAATCCATTTTAACATACTGTGACACCCCCCTTTTGATGTCAGCTACCTGTTCTACTACTACCTACACAGTTCTAGCCCAACCACTGGTTGTGTGTGCGGACACTAGCCCTTTTTGCTGTTCAGTAAACCAAGCTCATTTATATACAGCTAATTGCGTATACCCTGGATACTTCACTATTCCAGGGCCTGCCTCCATAATAACCACTGACACTTGCGATTGTAATACTCTGCACCTTGGGCACTATAATGCAGTAAATTTGCAAATGTCTACTTTACAGTTTTGTACACTTTTTAATATTTTTTTCCCACAACGGCATGTTTGCGCGTCTCTGCGTACCTCGCAAACATAATATATGTATTAAAAAATATTATTTTTGAATTATTTGCATTGCTTTCTGGACTCACTGGCCATAGTTTTGGCCATTTGTATGCCTATGGTTCCATATCCATCCCTTATTTTATGTTTTTACAGCCCCTGTTTAAAATTTATACTCCGGTGCATGGATGTTCTTCATCTCACATTGCTGCAGTCCTTACACTTGGGTAGTCCGCTGTCCTCGGTCGGCCCGAATATCAAAGCATTAGGCTGATGTCGGTCATGGCGCTTAAGACTGACATCAGGACGTCAGGGTACAAATGCGCATGACCGACGTCATATCCCCAGTCTTTTTTGCCGCATGGTCCGATGCAGAAGCAGCGTTGCAAGTGCCGTTCGGCGTTCTGAAATTTTTCGAATTCGGAGTTTCAGACCGAGTCAAAGTTGGCTAAGTACCCCGTTGGGGAATATTTTAGTTTTTTCTTGCCTCAGTGGTTTACCGGATGTCAGAAAAAGTGAATAACTGTATTTCTTGTGGGAAGCAGATACCGCATAGAGATTATCATACTTTGTGTATTCCTTGTTTGGGGCCTGAGCACGACGTTGTTGGGTGTCGCTTTTGTGCTAGGTTTAATAAGCGCACTATTAAGCGGAGGTTAGATTGTGCCAGGTTGGTCTTCGGGAAGCGGTGCATTTACAATATGCCGTCGGATGCTCCGACGCCCGCTTCTTCGAAGAAGCGCAAAGACAAAGAAGCTAAAACCAGGCAAGAAGAGTCGTCCGCACGACGCCGGTTCTTTGGAGGCGTCGGTGGAACCGGTGGTTCCACCGGAGGCTTCTCTGGAGTCCCAGGGAGAGACTTTGATTTTGCAGGATGTGGCCTCTCAGGAGGCAGGTCAGGCTGAAGGGGCTTCTCAGGTTACTGTACTCCCCTCCCTTCCTAGGGTGGTTAGGCCCTCTCCTTCTGTTTCCAAGGCTTCTCCCAGAGGCAGGCCAGGTTTAGCTTCTGTTGGTGTCACTCCTGGTTCTTCAGGATCTGTGCCCAAGAAGCACATGCTCAAAATGGCGGAAGATTTAATTACTTTGATTAGAGGCTCTTTGCCCCCTCCTGATAAGAGGCCTAGGGTGGAACCAGAGTTGGGGAGTTTTGAGCAGGTTTCGGATGTTTCAGAGTCTTCGGCTGAAGACTTGCAGGAGTATTCTCCTTATTCTGATTCTGATGTGGATGATTCTACTCCTTCTGCTTCTCCTCCAGAGGATTTTTCTTTTTCAGAGACTCTTCATTCTATGAGGGAACATTTTAAGTGGGAAGGTCAGGACTTCTCTGATTCCAGGAAAAGGCTTAGGGAATTTTTGCTCTTACCCCAGCATAGGCCTTTGGCTATTCCTCCTGTTCTGGATGTTGTGGAAGATGTGTTTGCGGAGGCTTCACTTAATCCTGATTCTTTGCCTCCTGCTCCTGTTAAGCCGGATAGGTATTACAGGGTGCCTGAAGCTCATAAATATCTGTATAAGAGTCCTAGGGCTGACCCAGAAACAGTTAGTCAGGGACCTAAGGGTGTTAAGGCCTCTGTGGTAAAAAATCCGGTTCCTCCAGATAAAGAGGCCAGAGCTTTAGATAGATGGGGAAAGAAAGTCTATACTTCTTCCACCTTAGCTATGAGGGCTTTGAATTGCCAGTTTCAGATGTTGAAATATCAAAACTATCTTCTTTCTCAATTGAAGTCTAAGGTAGATGCTCTGGCGGAAGGCATTGAGTGTAAAGAATTGCAAGATTTGGTACATGTCTCTGAACAGGTGGGTAAGCATTCTTTGCAATGCGGATTTGATGCTGTACAGGCCTCGTCTAGGGTGGCTGCCACTGGGTCAGTTCTTCGCAGGCACGCCTGGCTGAGGGATCAGAATTTATCTGACCATGTTAAAACAAGGATTTTAGATGCTCCTTTACAGTCTGATGTATTGTTTGGTTCTCCTGTGGAGGCAGTTTTAAAGAAAATGGAGGACAAGGCTAAGTCTATGCAGACTGTTAAAGATTTTTTGCAAGTTCAGCCACCGAAGTTTAGTAGGAATTGGCCTGCTAAGGGGTGGACGTACCCTTCTTATGATTCACAGTCTAGGGGAAGATCTAGACATGGTAGGGGTAGAGCTCAGGGCTCTTTCAGACCTAGAACAGGGAGTTCACCTGCACAGTCTTCGGGTGAGGGCAGGGGCCAGTCCTTTCGTAAACAGGCCCAATGACCTACCTTTTCAGCTGCCAGAGCCTTCTTGTCTGGCAGCACCTTTGGGAGGAAGGTTGGCACTCTTCAAAGAAAATTGGAATTTGATTACCCAGGACAAATGGGTATTGGATATTATACACCAAGTTTACAGGTTTTATTTCCATACATTGCCTCCTTTCAAGGGCATGCCAGACGTTCCTCCTCAGCAAAGAATAGAGGCTCAAAAACAAATTTCTCTGCTGCTGCAAATAGGGGCCATACAGCCGGTCCCTCTGCCAGAAGTAGGCCTGGGATTTTATTCACGCCTGTTCCTAGTACCAAAGAAGGGGAACACGTGGAGACCAATTTTGGATTTGTCTATCCTCAACACTTATCTGGACATTCCCAAGTTCAAAATGTTGACGTTACAACAGCTTTTACCTCTGCTGGGCAAAGATCACTGGATGGTGACTCTGGATCTCAAGGAAGCTTACCTTCATGTTCCTATCAGGCTAAGTTGCAGGAAGTATCTGCGTTTTCGAGCTGGGACTTCTCATTATCAGTTCTCTGCATTGCCCTTTGGCTTATCTACTGCCCAGAGTGTTCACAAAGGTTCTGGCTCCAGTGATAGCTTTCTTCAGGCTAAAAGGAATACAGATTTATCCTTATTTGGACGATTGCCTGATTCTGGCCAAAGGAAGGGACGAGCTTCTTCATCATTTACAATATGTGATAGCAGTGCTAAGATGCCTGGGGTATTCTGTGAACGAAATAAAGTCCAGTCTAGTACCCTCTCAGGACATGTGCTTTCTGGGTGTGAGACTGAATACAGCATCCCAGATGGCCTTTTGACCCCGGACAAACAAAAGAATCTTTCACTTTACTTCCATCAATTGTCTCATCTGTCCAGGCTGACTGCAAGGACAGTCCTTCAAGCCTTGGGGTTCATGGCATCTTGTATTCTGGTGCTTCCCAATGCCAAACTACATATGAGGAAGCTACAATGGTATCTCAAAAATGTATGGACTCAGCACTGCCAAGATATGGACACTGTCATTCAGATAATACCTTGCATTCAAAAGGAATTTTTGTGGTGGGCTCAGGAATGTCACCTAAACAAGGGACTCTCTGTGACCCGGCCAGAGGCGAGTCAGATTCTAACGACAGATGCCTCAGACAAAGCTTGGGGAACTCATCTAAATGGAAAGTGGATACAAGACACGTGGCCTGCCAGACTACAGCATCTACATATCAACTTGAAGGAGATGTTAGCAGTCCAATTTGCATTAATAGCTTTCAAGGATTTACTTCTTCCAGGGCAGGTGTTGGTTCTAACAGACAACACAACTGTCATGTGGTACGTCAACAAGCAAGGGGGAACACATTCTTATCCTCTATGCAGGCAAGCAATGATTTTGTGGGAGACTGCTCTCAGTTTACAACTCAATCTTCAGGCAAGGTTTCTGCCGGAGCACAGAACTCCTTAGCAGACGTGTTGAGCAGATCTAATTATGGATCCCCACGAGTGGAAATTGGATCCTCATGTATTTCAGAAATTGACAGTGTCATGGGGAACTCCAGACATAGATCTGTTCGCTTCTCCACTAAACCACCAGCTGCCAAAGTTTTGCACAAAAAGGTTTCATCCCACAGCTTGGAAAGTGGATGCTCTTTCTTTCAATTGAAGCAATCTTCATGTGTATGCCTTTCCACCTCTGCCTCTCCTCCCAAAGGTACTCCTAAAGGTCAGACAGGACAAGCCAAAGATGATTCTAATAGCTCCAGATTGGCCTCGACAGCACTGGTACCCATTACTGAGAAGTCTGGTTCGGGAGCCTCCATGGCCTTTGCCTTCGATTCCACACTTGCTGTCTCAAGAGAACAGTCATTTACTCAATGTCAAACTTCACTCTCTTCACCTAACAGCCTGGCATATTCTGTTTTAAACCCTGGAGGGTCTCAGCTTCCGCAGCAAGTTTTGAATGTTATTTTGGAGGCCAGAAGGCCTAGTACAAGGAAAGTATACGCAGATAAATGGAAGAGATTTTTATTTTGGAGTGCAGCAAAGAAATTTGATGTTGCTAAGCCTAATTTAAGTGTGGCTCTTCAATATCTTGCTGAGTTACTGGACAAAGGGTTGTCCTTCTCTTCTATTAAGATTCATGCTGCAGCAATTTCTGCTCACTATGACTGTGATCCACCTTTGTTTTCTCATCCTTTGTTTAAGCAATTCCTTAGAGGGGCAAAGAATATAAGACCCCCACGTAGAGCTCCTACTCCTGCTTGGGATCTCAATTTTGTGTTGGAGAAACTCACTCTACAACCTTTTGAGCCTGCAGCTACTGCTGAGTTGAAATATTTATCATGGAAGACTGCTTTTTTGTTGGCCATTACCTCTGCGAGAAGGGTTTCTGAATTACAGGCCCTTATGGCAGTTGAGCCTTTCTTAATTTTCCATAAGGATAGGGTATCTTTACGCACTAATCCTTCCTTTATGCCTAAGGTGGTTTCTAGTGTGGCTTTAAACCAAACTATTCATTTGCCTACTTTTTATGCAAACCCCCAAAATAAAGGGGAAAAGATTTTGCACACCTTGGATATACACAGGCAGTTGCAATATTATTTGAGCAGAACTAAAGGGTTCAGGCAGTCTCAGCAGTTGTTTGTTTCTTTTGCTTTGGGTTCTCAGGGCAAGCCTGTGTCAAAACAAACTATTTCTAAGTGGATTGGGTTTTGTATTGCTTTCTGTTATTCCCATCATGGTAAGGAAGTTCCAGCTGGGATTAAGCCTCATTCCACTAGAGCTACTGCCACATCTACAGCTTTTTTAAGGAGGGTGACAACTAAAGATATTTTGGAGGCAGCTACTTGGAGTTCAGTGCACACTTTCTCTAAGCATTACCACCTTCCACTTTACTCTAAATCTAGGGCTGGGTTTGCCACTGCTATTTTACAGGGCATTTTGGCAGCTCCTACTACTTTATAGTTTTGCCATCCTCCCTTACCTCTGCTTTGGGATTCTACCCAAGTGTAAGGACTGCAGCAATGTGAGATGAAGAACATAGTACAGTTTTGTACCTACCATAAATGTAGATGTTCGAAGATCCACATTGCTGCAGTCCAATTTACCCTCCCTCCTTCCCCTCTGTTGTTAGAGGCGGTTGTGTGGTTTGGGTTGTGAATATTGTGCATATTGTATATATATTGTTTATATGATTAATGCAAGGGTGGTTGGTTGTTTTTTGCTGTCTTTTGGTTTTGACCTTTCTGTTTAGGGTCTTCTGACATCTGGGGCAAGAAAAGACTGAGGATATGACGTCGGTCATGCGCATTTGTACCCTGACGTCCTGATGTCAGTCTTAAGCGCCATGACCGACGTCAGCCTAATGCTTTGATATTCGGGCCGACCGAGGACAGTGGACTACCCAAGTGTAAGGACTGCAGCAATGTGGATCTTCGAACATCTACATTTATGGTAGGTACAAAACTGTACTTTTCTATCCGCGTACATTCCCTACATCAACACTGCATCTACACAGGTGCCTTTCTGCTTGTTGAATCACAAATCCACCTCATTTGCATGGTTTTCACCAATTTATGAGGTGATTTGCATTCCGTGGACACCTGTGTATCTGCACACTCGTGCACACCCCTCAGCCCTGTTTCCTGCATGTTCTGTGATGTTCTTCATGTTTCACTGTTGCAGTCATTACATTTGGGTAATCTATTGGCAGGTTGCCCTCATTCGGCCTGAATAACAAAATCTTGGGTCCTGCGTCGGTTGCTGTCTCCTCTTCCATGACATCAGGTCTTCAGGGGTATAAAACATGCAGCCGATGCCATTTTATCCAGTCTTTCTTGCCGTGCGGTGCCCGAAGCAGAAGCAGTTCGCAAGTGCCGGTCGGCCGACTCCTGAAATTCTCGTAATTGGGTTTCAGAACCGAAGTCTTCAAAATAAAGCTAAGTACCCCGTTGGGGAAACTTTTTCTTGCTCCTTACCACTGTCAGTAAAAATTAATAATTGCATTACTTGTGGGAAGCAAATGCCTCATAAGGATTTTCATTTTTACTGTATTCCTTGCCTAGGCCCAGATCACAACGTGCCTTGCTGTCGGTTTTGTGCTAGATTTAACCAACGCACTATTAAGCGTCTGTATATTTTTGCTACTAAGTATTTTGGTTCAAGATTTAATTATCCTGAAATGTCGTCTGTTAGCAATCTGACTACCGGAGTACATAAAAAATGCAAGGAAAAAGAGACAGACCGTCGAGGTCCAAAACCGTCGATGAAGCTTCTCCTAAGCCAGTCGCCGGTACTTAGTGAGGCGCTTTCACAGCCCCTGATACCCGCTACTTTTGATTCGCAGGCCTCTACCGAGACCCATTTGGAGTCCGGTATGCAGCGAGATTCTCAGAGTATTGAACCCGCAGATGTCTCCCTCTTGGATTGGTCCGGAGCCGCTGAGCAGGCACCGGTTTCTGAGGGTGTTTTCAGGCCTCAACATTTTTATATTAAACTGACGCCAGCAACAAAAACAAGGTAAAAAACAACTTCTATGTCTAAAAAACCGACGCATGAGCCACGTGCTCAGGCCCCTATGCCTAAAAAAACAGATGATCAAAATGGCTGAGGATTTAATTACCTTGATCAGGGGTTGCCCCCCCCCCCCCCCCCTGCTAAGAGGCCTAGGCAATGCACTGATTATGAATCTTCAAGTTTCCATTTCTTCTGATCAGGGATTTTCTATTCCTCCCTATGAGGATTATGATGCGGAGGAATCTATCCCATCTACATCTCCTCCTGAGGATTACTCTTTTGGAGAGACTTTGCATACCTTAAGGGAACATTTTCACTGGGAGAGTCAGGACTTCTCTGAATCAAAAAAGAGGCTTAGGGATTTCCTTCTTCCTCAGCATAGGCATTTGGCAATACCTCTTGTATTAGACATTGTTGTTGATGTGTTCCCGGAAACAATCATGGCTCCTGATTCCCTGCCTTCAACAGATATTACAGGGTTCCTGACTCCAACAAATTTATTTTCAAAAATCCTGCTGCTGATCCTGAGACTATTTCTCAGGGTCCCAAGGGTGTAAAGGCCTCTACAGCCAAAAATCCTACCCCTTCTGATAGAGATTCCAGGGCATTGGATAGGTGGGGTAAAAAGGTTTATACATCTGCAACCTTGGCAATCATGGCTTTAAACTGCCAGTTTCATATGCTTAAATATCAACAGCATGTTATGTGCTTACTGAAACAGAAAATTATGTTGATTTGTGATTGTGTGCAAAATAGAGTTACAGGAATTATTGCATTCAGCAGAACAGGTTGGAAAGTGTACTTTGCAATGTGGTTTTGATTCCTTGGAGGCCTCTTGCAGTGCCGCCTTTACTGGATCTGTGATTAGAAGGCATGCCTGGCTCAAGGAGCAAAATCTGCCTGATCATGTTAATGCTAAATTGTTGGATGCTCCTTTTCAGCATGATACTCTGGTAATAAGGCAGAAGAGGTTTTAAAGAAAATAGAAGACAAAGCTAAATCTTTGCAAACTGTAAAAGATTTCTTGCAAGTGCAGCCACCCAGGTTCAGTAGGCACTGGCCTACTAAAATTGGTCCTTTCCTGTGTCCAACAGAGCCACACAGGGCAAATCCAGGTGTTCACAAGGCTCCAGATACCAATCACAGGGTTCTTATAGGTCAAAGCAATGGGGTGCCTCCACCTCCAAAACTGGAGGAAACAACGCACAACCCTACAGTAAGCAGTCTCAATGACTTTCCTCTACCATCACCAAGTACTTATCTTTTGGCAGCCCCCTTGGGGGGGGAAACTAGCACTTCATGCTCAAAAAGGCATTTAATTACCCAGGACAAGTGGGTATTAAATGTAGTATCCCAGGGGTACAGATTTCATTTCCATACTTTGCCAATTCCAAACAGATGGCCGGATTTGCCACAAAATCAGTGGGCAGAGGCCCAGAAACAGGTAATGCCCCTCATGGATATGGGGGCTATTCAACCTGTACCAGAAAAGGAAAAAGGACAAGGATTTTACTCGACTGTTCCTGGTACCCAGAAAAGACAATTCATGGCGCCCAATACTGGACTTATCAATTTTGAACACGTTCCTCGGCATTCCAAAATTCAAAATGCTGACTTTACAACAGCTTCTGCCTATACTAGGCAGGAATGCTTGGTTAGTAACTCTAGACTTAAAAGAGGCATACCTGCATATCCAATAAGGGAATCATGCAGAAGATCCCTCTGCTTCAAAGCAGGTTTTTTGCATTACCAATTCTCTGCACTTCCCTTTGGCTTATCTACTGCGCCCAGGGTCTTTACAAAGTGCCTGGCACCAGTAATTGCATTCTGCAGACAAAGAAGCATTCAAATGTATCCTTATCTGGACGATTGTCTCATTCAAGCAGAGGACAAGGTCACTCTTCTTCATCATCTGACGTTTGTAAAAAGGCTTCTTGCATGCCTAGTGTACACCATAAATGAAAAGAAATCACAACTGGTACCCTCTCAAATAATTACATTCCTGGGTGCAAGCTTGAGTACAACTGCCCAGATTTCTTACCTCATGACAGACGAACAAAGGCAACTGACAACATACTTCAAACAAATGGCAACAAAAACCCAGTTATCTGCAAGACAAATTCTGCAGGCTTTGGGGTTCGTGGCATCCTGCATTCTACTAATTCCATATGCGAGACTGCATATGTGGAAACTTCAGTGGTACCTAAAATGTTTATGGAGTCAGCATTGTCACAGTCTGGAAACAATAATTCCTCTCATTCCCTGCCTACAACAGGAGTTTCTTTGGTGGGCAGAGATATGTCACCAAAACAAGGGACTGTCATTCACTCTACCCCCTGCCACCCAAACCCTAACTACAGACGCATCAGACTATGCATGGGGGGCCCACCTAGCAGGGAGATGCATTCAGGGCAAATGGAGCCCAAAACAAATTCATCTGCATATCAACCAGAAAGAGATGCTAGCTGTTCAGAATGCTCTGACAGCCTTCAAGGACTTAATTCATCCAGGACAACTACTGCTAAAGATGGACAACACCACAGTTATGTGGTGCATAAACAAGCAGGGGGGTACACATTCCTGCCCCCTTTGCGGACTAGCCATGGCCTTGTGGAACACAGCCTTGACTTACCAAATACATCTTCAAGCTCAATTCCTGCCATGAGAGCAAAATACTCTGGCAGATGACCTAAGCAGAAATCTTATGGACCCGCACAAATGGAAACTGGATCCACAAACCTTTAGCATGTTAACACAGAAATAGGGATGCCCAGACATAGATCTGTTTGCCTCTCCCCAAAATTATCTGTTGGACAAATTCTGCACAAGAACTCATCACAAAAAAGCATGGAAAGTGGATGCCCTATCCTTCAGCTGGAAAAACCTATCAGTCTATGCCTTTCCCCCTTTCCCTCTACTCGCCAAGGTCTTACTAGAAGTCAGACAGGAGAAACCAAAAATGATCCTAATTGCTCCGGGCTGGCCTCGCCATCACTGGTATCCACTTCTAAGGAATATGTCTCACCTTCCTCCATGGTACTTGCTTCAAATACCTCATCTACTGTCTCAGCAGAACTATCAAATTCTGCACACTCAGCTCCAAACTCAGAATCTTGCAGCATGCCTAATCAATTAATTATTCCAACAACCACTCTCAGTAAATCTGTGATGGATGTCATTTTGGAAGCCAGAAGGCCTAGTACTAGAAAATCTTATGCTGATAAATGGAAGAGATTTTGTGCTTGGAACCAAGCATAAGTAATAGGCACAGCAAAGCCCAATATTCCTCAGATTTTACAATATTTGACTGAGATGCTTGACAGGGGCCTATCGTTTTCTTCAATAAAAATCCATGCCGCTGGCATCTCTGCTTATTACAACACAAAGCCTCCCCTCTTTTCTCATCCTCTGCTTAAACGGTATCTTAGAGGGGCCAAAAATGTAAGGCCTCCCAGAAGATCGCCAGCTCCTGCATGGGACCTCAATTTTGTGCTGGAAAACCTCACCCTGCCTCCTTTTGAACCAGCAGCTACTGCGGATATAACATTTCTTTCTTGGAAAACAGCTTTTCTCTTGGCAGTCACTTCAGCAAGAAGGGTTTCAGAACTACAGGCTCTCATGGCAGTGGAGCCTTTTATTATATTTTACCTGGACAAGGTGTCCCTCTGGACCAATCCTTCTTTTATGCCTAAGGTGGTATCTAGTGTGGCTCTTAACCAGACCATTCATCTGCCAACATTTTACCCAAATCTGCAGAACAAGGGGGAGCGGATTCTGCATTCATTGGATGTACACAGACAACTAAGATTCTACTTAAACAGGGCCACATCTCTAAGAAAATCTGAGCAACTACTGGTAGCATTTGCTGCAGGGTCAGAGGGGAAGGCTATATCAAAGCAGACTATTTCTAAGTGGATAAGTCACTGCATTCGTTTCTGCTGTTTGCACCATAGTAAATCTGTGCCCAAGGGGATCAAATCACATTCCACCAGGGTTGCCTCTACTTCAGCAGCTTTTCTCAGAGGGGTTCCAACCAAAGACATTCTAGAAGCTGCTACTTTGGAGCTCTGTTCATACCTTCACAAAGCATTATCATTTACCTCTCTTCTCCAAATCCAGGGCAGGCTTTGCCACTGCAGTCCTGCAGGGCCTTATAGCCGCTCCTAATGCTGTTTAGTTCCATCCTCCCATCCATAGCTTTAGGATTCAACCGAAATGTAATGACTGCAACAGTGAAACACGAAGAACATAGTACAGTTGTGTACACTTACCATAAATGTAGTTGTTCGAGTGTATTCACTGTTGCAGTCCGGGTTACCCACCTGCCATCCAACTTTCTATACCTTTCCTTTCCTTCACTATACTCAAAAGCCTTTGTGGTGTATTTGCTTTTAGTTGAAGGTAAAGTTTGTTTCTAAAAGTGCAACTATATATTTACTGTTTATTTATATATATTTTTGCTCCCCATTTAGGGGGCACCTGACATCTGGGGGAAGAAAAACTGAATAAAATGGCGTCGGCTGCATGTTTTATACCCCTGACGACCTGATGTCATGGAAGAGGAGACTGCAACCGACGCAGGACCCAATACTTTGTTATTCAGGCCAACTGAGGGCAACCTGCAAGCAGATTACCCAAGTGTAATGACTGCAACAGTGAATACACTCGAACATCTACATTTATGGTAAGTGTACACAACTGTACTTTTGGGCCACAACACTATTCCTCCATGGAGAATCGCTCCGTGTAGGCTTTAATGAATTCCACCCTTAATGTTACCTCTGATAAAGAACTTGCTATCACCTCTACAAACTTACACTGATTGGTGTCTTTTGTTTCCATATCTCTCTTCCCCTCCCATACATGAAAAACAGCTTATATGCTTTCAGAAAACATTAACTTTTAGACCTAAGAAAAAGTGCACTGGCTGTCTTTAAATAAAACTAAATTGTACGCTGTTCTATTAACTGCATTAAAATATTAAAGCTGTTATGGAGGGGTGTTACCTGTTATTGACCTCCCATAATTTCAAACTTATTTTGTTGCATTGTCATTGTACCTTTAAAGTTTGCATTTCTCTCAGCAAAGAATACTCAGAATTCTCAAGATTAACTGCTTGCACCTGCAGACAGCTAGTCTCCATGGAAATGTACTTGGCAATAAATCCTGGTAAATTTCACTCGGAAAGGAATGCACAGCTGCCCTCAGCTACAGACATCTTGACTCCACAGAACATGGCCAGTGGCAAACAAGCCAGCTTAATGTCTTTACAGTTGTAACAAGTTTAGCATTTTCATGATTTCCATCATTTTGTCATAATTTTAAAGCCAGCATGCTTGCAAGTTTTTTTGACAAATGCATTAGTTCAGATGCAGTGAGTGAAAAAAGTGTCTAGCACACTACTAAATGTGGTGCTTATAACCATTGCCCATATATATATATGTGAATTTGAGGTTGTAACTTTAAATAATAAGGCCAAGTCAAAAATGAATTTTATTAGGGGGAATTGTAATGGTAAACTAGTGATATACAAGTCTATATGTGTAGGATGTTTTAGTTTTTATATTGGAAAGACTGAAAGGACTTCAAAAAGCCGCATTTACTAGCATTTATATGATATAAAACATAAATACGTTAATGCCTTGTTTAAGCACTCTATTGAATGTAAGAAGTTCTCCAAGTTTGTTTTTGGCATCATTTTTAATGTTATACATAATCCAACAGGTGGTGATATTAAAATTGTGCTAGAAAATAAGGTACTTTAGATGGCAGCTAAAGCTGCAAGCCACCTCATATCCTGGATTGAATGAACATACTTCCATTCAATCAGAACTAATTGAGAGCTGCAAGATTATAATGTATAGATTTAGAGTCAAGATTTTTAACTTGAATTTATTCTTAACTTGAAGTAAATGAGCAACAAGTTTGTGCATTTTAATAATGGTATAGTGAATGTTTTGTGTTTTTCTGCATTTAGAGTGGTATTACTTAAATTTTTAATTGAATAATTAATGATGTCATCATTTATTTTATATATAAAAAAGGTTGTGATCATTTAATGTTGATTCTGATGAAGTTCTGTCCTTTGTAAGGACGAAAACAAGGTGGTTGTCTTTTTTGTATAATAAATTAATTTACTTTTGTATTGAGGGTTCTGTGGATTCCTGTCTTTTGGTTAAGTATTACATCCTTTATTAGTTGCCTTTAAGTAACCGTCCTTCTTTTGTGTATAAGAGAAATATGCTAATTCTACATATAATATAATCAGTGCGCTTATAAACCCATTCCCCATCCCAGCAGCCCAAGATCACAGCAGATATGAACATTAAATCTGCATTTCTCCATACTTTTTTGTCTTGTAATACTGAAAAACCTAAATATCTTTAACACATACAACAGTCACTGAAAAGACCCCCCCCACACACACACATTTAAAATACCCCTGATCACACTCTACACAAAACATTTTTACTGTATGTAATATGCAGTCTACGTCATAAAATGTTTTATACAAGTACTAATAAGAACAAAAATTGTTTTACTTACAGTTAGATCTGATGTCCTTTTCATTCTTAACACGTGGGTTTGGATCTGAACCTCTGATCTGACTCTGCCACATACTTCAGAATCATATCCAACTCTCAAGCTCCTCCTTCTACCCATAATGCCATAGTCTTCCCTTTACTCCAGATCTAGTTTGCTGCGATACTGCTCAGACACAGGTTCCTCTCTCAAGTGAAATTTATTGGTTTATTTTGAGTCAGTCCTTTATTTTTTCTCTCAATTTAATTTTGATCTTTTCAAATTTCATTTTGACCTTGGACTATGATGTTTGTAGATGACATTGTGATCTGTAATGAGAGTAGGGAACAGGTGGCGGAGACCCTGCAGAGGTGGAGATATGCTCTAGAGAAAAGAGGAATGAAGGCCAGCAGGACTAAGACAGAATATATGTGTGTGAATGAGAGGGAGGATAAGAGGAATGGTGGGGATGCAGGGAGTAGAGGTGGCAAAGGTGGATGAGTTTAAATACTTAGGATCAGCAGTTCAGAGTAATGGTGAGTGTGAAAGAAAGGTGAAGAAGAGAGTACAGGCAGGATGGAGTGGGTGGAGAAGTGTGTCAGGAGAGATTTGTGACAGACGAGTACCAGTAAGAGTGAAAGGGAAGGTTTACAAGAGGGTAGTGAGACCAGCTATGTTATATGGGTTGGAGACAGTGGCATTGACAAAAAGGCAGGAGTCAGAGCTTGACGTGGTAGAGTTGAAGATGTTAAGATTTGCACTGGGTGTGAGGAGGATGGACAGGATTAGGAATAAGTATATTAGGGGGTCAGCCCAGGTTGGAAGATTTTGAGACAAAGCCAGAGAGGCAAGATTACGTTGGTTTGGACATGTGCTGAGGAGGGATGCAGAGTATATTGGGAAAAAGATGCTAAGGATGAAGCTGCCAGGTAACAGGAAAAGAGGAAGGCCTAAGATGAGTTTTATGGATGTGGTGAGAGAGGACATGCAGGTGGTTGGTGTGACAGAGCAAGATGCAGAGGGATGGTAAGAATTGGAAAGTTGATCTGCTCTGGCGACCCCTGACTGGAGCAGCCGAAAGAAGAAGAAGATTTTGACCTTCTACAGGGGGACCATTAAGAGCATCCTCTCAAATAACATCATACTTTGGTATGGTAACTGCAACACGTCTGACTGGAAGGCTTTTCTGAGGGTAGTGGGGACAGCGGAAAAAAGTCATTGGTTCCTTCGCTCCCATCCATGGATGATCTGCCCAAGACTCTGTGTATGGGAAGGACTAGGAAGATAATCAGTGATCCCACTCACCCTGCCCATGGCGTGTACTTCCACCTTTCCTTGGGCAGGTGGTATCACAGCTTACACTGCAAAACATCTAGACTGAACAGCAGTTTCTTCCCTCTATCCATAAGGCTGCTGAACTTGAATGCCAGGCATGACAGTGAATAATTAGATCAGGATGCCATTTGCTATGAAGTATCAGCTGTAGTAATCACTCTGGCAAATTGCTTCAGTAACTGATAGTTAGCCTGATTTTTTTTTTTATGCCATTGCTTCCTAAATGTGCAATAGTCTAGAGTGAGTCACCACACCATACATGTGCAATATGAAAATCAGAATATATCATACTACAAGTGATGAAGTGCAATATTCTAAGCAGTCATAATGTGCTGTCGTAGTCTTGCAATACCTACTAGTGTAATATTGTCTTTCTGTCCAGTTGTAGTAATTTATTGTGTTTTTAATATTTTAATTATTACTGTATGTGCATTAGTTTTACTGTCATTCTATGTGCTTATTGTTATGTCTTGCACGGGGATCAAAGCAATGTAATTTTGTTTAGCTTTCACAGTTCTGTATAGCTGATCAACAGTAAAGTTTAGTTTGACTTTCATCCTCTTCCATCTTAGTTTTCACAGGCATTAGGCTTTTGCCATCTCAGATAGTATCTCTTTCATACCATAGTTGGTATTGTTTTTACCCTCTAATCAGAGTATTTTATCTAAATTACCATGTTGGTAATTCTTCCTTTTTCTTTCCCTTAACAAAAACAAACAAAAAAAAAAGTATTTCATTTTCTTCCAGTGTGTTACTTCTGTACTGCTTTACTGTACCATTTTAGTGTTGTACTGCTTGGTACTAACTGCCACGTCAAATAAACCAACAAGTTTCAAGAAATGCTCTTCTTTTGGTCCTAAAATTCTGAATTCAGATGCCCACAAGGACTGCGTTTATTGCCCAAGAGCCAGCCACTTGGATACTAACTACACTATCCGTTCTACCTTTAACCCAAGGGCTCTGGCTGACCAATGCAAGTTGATTCTAAAAGGCCTTCTACCTGCAACTTTGACTTCATCTGCTGGGCCAAACCCCCACTAAAGTTACTAAGTTTGCTCCATCACAGCACAGAAAATGCTCCCCACCGAAGTCCCGTAGGACTTTGTTAGAGCCAGCTGTCAAAAGTAGAAAAATCTTAGACTTGACAAAATCAAATCAGAACACTCTTCAGATCTGAAACCTTGTGATCTAAACTCTTCGGATCTGATAATCATATCAGCCAGTCCAGTGGTGCCTTTCTGCGATCCCAGATCCTTGGATCCAAAGCTTGGTATATCAAACAAATCACAAGCCAGAATGTGTTTAAACCATAAACCAGTTTCCCCTACTCTGTACTCTCCATTCTTACAAACCTCTAAGAAACACTCAAGGCCACAATCCACTGCATCCTCCAGAAGTTTATCAGAAGAGGATGTGGATAGGATGACGCAAAAATTTCTCAATGCTCAAGTCCAGATGGGGGTCATACTAGCTGTGTCCCCTGTTGGGTCAGTGAGTCTTCCAATGATGTCCCACACTATTCTCTCTCTCTTTCTCCGATTCATCCAGCTGTTTGAGTCCCAAGATCCGAAAACCCAAATGGGTCCAGTCTCGGATCCAAAGAAGATCTTTTCTTCATTTCCAGTATTCCTGACTGGTTCGCTCCAGTGCCTTCAGATCAGAATGGATCCTGTAGCCAAAGTGTTGGCATTGGATCCATTGGGCTGGAATCAACTCCGATGTTGTCTGATCCATCCCGGTCTCTCGGAGCCTCGGCCCTGGCCCACCAGATGATATCTGCTTTGGAGACATATTAGAGATTCGGAAGACCAACCACCCTTTTGTTTGAGAAAATCCCGCTGCAGAAGAATCTGTATTTTTGAAAGCTTTTGGTTCTGGTCCATCTGTGTCTTGGGTTGTGCCCCCTCCCACCCCCCCCCCACAAATTAACTCATTAGTTAGATTTAGTTTCTCGCCAGGCTTGGAAGGAGCCAGATACCATCGAACCTATCCCAAAGAGACCTAATAAATTGTCAGCCCCTCACAAATACAGACCCCACTGGAGCAAAGGAGTCCTAGTAGATGCTTTGTTAGTGGCAGCAGCCACTAAGAAAGAGCTAGCAAAACGGAGCTCTTTTGCCCCTATGGCAGACAAGGAAGTCTAGGGTGCTACACAGATTTGGAAAGCGAATCTCTGCCTCTGCGACCTTTGCCTTATGGTCTCTTAATTACCTGGCACACTTCATGAGGCTTCAGAGAGATTTGACCAAGGAGCTTTTATGTACTTAATTGGAGTCCTTATCTGCAGTGGATTTCAAAAGAAAGTCCTGTCAATTGGCCGCTCTGTCTGTTTTGAATGCTTCAGTGAGGTTAATTTCGCACACAGCTAAGGGTACCTCATGAGCGGCTGGTTCAGCATTGCCCTAAGGAGACATGCTTAGATGTGGCTATGCGACTTTGCGAAGCCTTTTAAGATGTCCTTCATCCTTATTTGGGCCATCAGTAAAAGAGATGCTTACCCAGTTTCTGGGGTTCTTTTCTGGACAGACCCTTTCAGCACTTCTGAAGTGCTGCCCAACTGTCCAACTGTTGAGGCATTTGGGAGACTGTTATCCCTACACCCAGACACCTGGGCAAGCATAACAGAAGATTCCAGGGTGCTAAAAGTTACATCCACGAATTATTCCATTCCATTTTTTTAACTTTCTCTTCACAAAAGAAAGAAACTTCCCGACATTCCACCCAGTCAGAGGAAAGTGGCAGCACAAAAAATTTAAATACTGCTAGACGAGAGTCATCCAAAAGGTCCACTGAATCAAATAGGATTCAAAAATTAATCCTCCTCCTTTTTTAATGCCCAAAAAGATGGGGGACCTCAGACCAATTTTGGATCTCAGCAATTTGAACCAGTATGTAAAGAAGTTGAAGTTCTAAGTAGTAATGGTTTAGTCCATTCTGCTATTTCTTCGCAGGGACAATTGAATGTGCTCCATAGATCTTCAGGATGCATATCATCGCATCAAAATAGACAGGTGATCCAGAAAACATTTACTTCTTCATCTGGGAGCCAATCATTACCAATTCAGAGCCCTGCCCTTTGGACTCACCACAGCCCCCAGGGTGTTTATCAAATGCATGGCAGTGGTAGTTGCTCATCTGATAGTCAAAACATTCCAAGTGTTTCCATGTCTGGACGACTGGCTTCTTACCGCCCGCTCCAAGCATCTTCTCCAGCACTGTAGGGACTATTTGCTCCAAGTTTGTCAGTTATTGGGGATAACAATAAATTATGCCAAATCAAACTTTACACCAGTCCAGAGCCTGGAGTTCATTGGTACACATCTAAATACAACAACACAGATAGCATTACTACCAATTCATTGTATATCCACCCTCAGGAATCGGGTCCATCTGCTTATGTCCCATTCATCTCCCCAGCAAGTTCATTTTTTCAATCACTAGGAACCATGGCAGCAGCCATTATGTTGTTTCCTGTAACACAGTTCCTTATGTGTGTCCTTCAGTGAACTCTAGCTGTTCAGTAGTCTATTCTTCAACAACCCGTATCCTTTCCAGTCAAACTTACTCCAATTTGCAAATGTCACATCAGTTTGTGGATCCAGTTGGAAGACATCCACCTAGGATGACCTTTTATTCTGCCACCCCCAACAGCCTCTGTGACTACAGATGCCTCCCGTGGGTAAGGGGACATCTCCTGGGAAGGACGGTCCAAGACACGTGGTCCCTCCAAGAGATCAGTTTACATGTCAAGAGATGAGAGCGGTCCTACTAGCATTGCAGGCCTTTCAAAATGCTTCTCCTCTAAGGGCTATTGCAGTTCAGACTGACAAACATGTCTGTGGTCTGGTACGTCAACAAACAGAGGAACTCTGTTTTATCCCCTCTGCAGAGAGGCCATGAGAGCATGAGAATCGGCAATCTCCTCAGACCGCTTTCTAATTGCAACACAGCTACTGGGGAGAACTAACGTGTTAGGGCAAATTAAGCAGATCCATTCTGATGGCTCAGGGGTGGTCTCTTAATCTGTGGTGGAAGGGATTTTCTGTCATTGATGCCAACCTTGCTGTGCCCCCCAACAACAAGTGCAGCAGGTACTTTGCTGTTATCCCCCCTCAGAGAGAGTCACCAAGAGATGCTCCGGTCCACGTTTGGTCCTCCAGTCTTCTTTATGCTTATCTCTCTCTCTTCCCTTGATTCCAACATTTTCTGCAGAATGCAAGCTGGATATGAAGAGTCCAGTCATACTCATTGCCCCCTTCTGGCCTCAACAGATATGGTTCCCCTTTCTGTGGTCTCATCTTTATCCCTCATGAATACGGGAGCCTTCTCTGGATATCCTCTCATACCCATCAGGAATCAAACATCCCAATACCCAGGCCATCAGACTAACAGCACAGTTTCTCCACTTCCAGTAATGGTTAGACTTTCTTCCCTGTACATACCATTATTTTATCTTCGCAAAAAGGTTCTACTAAAAAAGTTTGTAAGTGCAGATGGAAACGTTTCTGCCATTAGTCCTTGAAAAATTAGGTTTATCCTTTTTCTGCTCTAGTTTCTGCAGTACTTGAATTTTTGGCAATTCTTTTTAAAGAAGCTAGTTTTTCTACGATTAAGCTACACTAAACAGCCATCTCTAAATTTTATACAAGAGACATAAATTACTCTTTGTCTTCTTCCAGATTATGCAAAGTATTTCTAAAAAGCATTTTTCTTTTCAGCCCAGCAGTAAAGGACCCTTCACCTCCTTTGATCTGATTGTTGTGCTACAAGTTCTAACTGGGAAACTTTTGAATCTTCAGCTATAACTAATGTAAAATTCTTTCATGGAAAACAGTTTTCTTAGTAGCCATTATTTCTGCAAAGAGGATATCTGAACTTCAGACTCTTTCTTCATAGGTTCGTAGGTGTGTACTAGGCTAATGGCCCTGAAGCCTTTACAAGCCTGGCCCATAGAAGTGTCCTGGCATCGTGCCACCCGACATTAGTTCCCAGTGCCTCTATCAAGTAGATCCACTGGAGTGATCCCCGGGGTGAACTTTCTATTTCCCATTCACTCATCAAGATTCCTCTTGAAGAGAGCCAGTGAGGTGCTCTGCTTGACATGTATGGGAAGTCTGTTCCAGAGCATGGGCAGTCTCTGGGATATGAACCTGTCCCTCAAGCATGTTCTGTTGATTGTGGTAATGAGGTTGAGGTCTCTGGAGCTTGTGGTGTGGAGGTATTGGGATTTCTTTAGATGTAGCATTTCTAACAGAGCTGGGTCAGACATGGCTTTGTAAGTTAAGCAGAGATCGCCTCTTAGTAGACAATATGAGACCGAGAATAGCTGGAGTTTTTTTGAGTCTGTCCATGTAGGACATGTGTTTAAGACCTAGAATCTTCTTTGTGAAGTACTTCAGTGGCCTTTCCAGCTGTTGCATGTATTTAGTGAGGTACATGCCAAATAGGGCATTATATTCGATGATTGGCCTAATGAGGGAAGAGTAGATAGAGATGATGACCTCTTTTTTCCTGAATGCAAAACCCTTGGTAATGAGATGTCACATAGAAGGACTTTCTGACCACAGAAGCAATGTGTGGTGGTCGAAGGAGAGGTTGCTGTCAACCTGTGTCCCAGATGTCTTATAACAGCTTCAGTGTTCATTGGGCTCCCAATGTGGTAATTAGTGGGAACTGAGTTTTTCCTAAAGGGGATGACCCATTTTTTGGCGTTAAGCTTAAGACCATGGTTTCGACACCAGACATTGGTCTCAGTGAGGCCTTTCTGTAGGATGTGTACATCCCTTGTGGAGTTGATAATGGCTCCCAGCTTGAAGTCGTCTGAGAATGTGGTCAGCCAGAGTCCCTCCGTGTTGGCCTGGACTTCTGAGAAGTAGATGCCAAACAGGAGAGGACCCAGGACCAATCCCTGTGGGACTCCACTATTGACTGGTCGGCAGTCTGACTTGGAGTCTGCTACTTTTAACACTGGGTTCTATCTGTGAGCCAATTTGCAACCCACCTAGTGATGTAGGGTTCGATGCCTAGTTTGGTGAGCTTATCAATAATTCCTGAGTGCGGAATGGTATCAAAGGCCTTGGCCAGATCGAGGCAGGCTTTATGAACTGCCTTGCCGTCATCCATAGCTCTGGTAACTGACTCAAAGAACTCAACCAGGTTGAGCAGGCATGATCTTCCTTTTACAAAACCAAATTGTGTGGGATCTAGAGTTTGGAGATTCCATATACCCTTGTTAATTAGGTCCATGATGATACGCTCCATAGCCTTACATATCAGACTCGTCAGACTAATGGAGCAATAATTCCCAGGGTCTGTAGTCACTCCCCCTTTATAGAGAGGGTTGACTGTAGCAGTGCCCCATTCTGTATGGACAAAGCCTGAGGTGAGGCTGTGATTGAACAGGGCACACAAATGTGGTGCCAGTTCACTTTGTAGTTCATGTAGAACACATCCAGGGATATTGTCGGGTCCCATGGAAGCTGTATTTTTGGCCTTGGACAATGCAGCTTTAACCTGTGCTGCAGTAATTCTGAGTGCCTGGCATTCCTCCGGTATTGTGATTGGTCCTTTGGGGGAGGGTAAAGTTGGCACTTAATCTGTCGGCCAGTATGTTGGCAATATTTTTGGCTTAGTGTAGGAGGTACCATTGTGCAGTAACTCAGCAAACCTGGGTATTGCCATGGAGATTCTTGCTATAATTATAAAAGACTTTGTGTTTGTTTTTAGTGTCTGCCGTAATTCTGCCTTCATAGCTGGCTTTAGAGGTTTTGATGAGGGATCTCAACTTTTTCTTCAGGCTAATAAGGGAGTTTTTCCAGACTTGCGACTTCACCTTCTTCTACAACAGTTTCTTCCTTCTGTTGTAAAGTTTATTAATGACAGGGGGCCACCAGATTGGCTTCCTTTTTTTGGAGGAGAGCGTCTTGGTTCTGTTGAATATGGCTAGTTCCATGCATTTATGTACGTGTTCGTACAGTGCATTGGTGTATGATTCAACAGTAATGAATGTATTTTCCATTGACATGGATGCCATGAAGTTAGCCACCTTTGTTTTTAGTCCAAAATCAGCCTTGGAGAAGTTTTTCATGGTGGTTACCTTTGTGGGTGAGATGTGGATTTCCATGGTGATTAGTTTGTGGTCGGCTCTAACAAAGGAGGACTTGACTATTGGTGTAGGGCAGTGGTTGCCCATGTTTGTAATAACTGGGTTAAGGATGTTGCTTCCTCTAGTTGGGGTAAGAATGAGCTGTTCCAGGGCATTGGAATTGAATAATTCCAGGAAGCTTTGGGCCAGTGTATTGGTGCACGAGTAGTTTTCCCAGTTGATGGAGAGGTAGTTGAAGTCGCCTAGTATGAGAGTGTTGGGTTGGACCCTAATAGCTTCCAGAGTGCTTGGGAACGTGGAGTGAGAGTCTTGGGACATAGTTGGGGACCTATAGCAGACTACGACCTGAATTGCCGTCTTACCCAATGTTAGTTGTACCTGAAGTATCTCAGATGCGTTATGCTGAGCTATTAGTCTGAAGGTGTGCATTATCCTTTATGAATGTGGAGACACCACTGCCTTTGGAGCTTCGGTCCATGTTCTGGGGCAAAAAGTGTGGAATGAGTTGTAGCCTGGTAGCACAGGGATGCTTTCTGCTGCTTTAAACCAGGTCACCATTACAGCACAAATGTCGATGTTCTCCATTTTGAGGAGTGCTTCAAGCAAGTGCATCTTGAGATTTAGAGTTCTAGCACTGAGCAGCATGACCCTCAGATTGTATTTATTTATAGCTGTTACGGTGGTAATTTGGTCTTTGAAACATCGCCTAAAAAGGCACTATAGGGGTGGCAAGAGCCTTAGCCATTATCCGGAAACCCAGGAGTGGCAGATGCAGGCCATCTATGGCAAAGCATCGGGGTCTGTCAATCATGTCATCCCAAGCAGACAGATACTGGATCTCCTTAGAATGACACCAGAAACTTAGCCAATTGTTGGTCAGTCATTTTCTGCTTGTATTGCGGTATCAGTCTGAGCAATGATAGAATGCTGCTCTGGGCTAAGTCATACCTGCCTGGGCCACATAATCTGAAAGCTCCTCCATGTCTCTTTTCATGTAGTCCAGGGAGGTGTGTGTCAGGTCATTTACACCCACATGGACAGTGACAGAATCATACTTGTACTTGTTGTGGAGTGACCCGAGTGGTGTGTTGTGTGTCATATTCTGGCACCTGATAGACAACTGACTGTTATCTTCTTATTCATCCTAGTGAATGAGACATCAGTGTGCTCACTATCGAGTCACCTATGATTAGTGTATTGGGCAAGCTTTTTTGCCTTAGGGGCTTAGGTTGAGGGGCACACTGTGTAGGTGAGCTGTGTGCCTTGTGGTTTGTGCTGTGTTGTGGTGGTAGAGTGCGTTTCTGCCTTGGAGGTCTCTGCTGTTTGGGTAGATTTCTGTTGAGTGCCTCCATGAAGGTGGATGTGTGGTTTGAGTTTTTGTATGAGAGCTGTGATGGTGCGTGTTTTGGAGGGCTATGTGTTGCATGTGGTGTGGTGCAGGTGTTGACCTTCTCCTCTTGGCCAGCTATTCCAGTCTTGGCTTGACAGTGCATGGCTTCCATTTTGGATATACAAGTGCATCTCTCACAAGTCTGAATGTTGGGAGGTTAGGAGAGGGTTGTCTGTGTACATGAGGCAGTTGCTACACTGCCTCAGAATGCCAAAGTTCACCAAGTTAATAGGAGAAAGCACAGGGAACTGATCTTTAGACATGCCAGGAGGGATGGTCATTATTACTAAGTACTGGAGCTGTTTCCTTTTATTCCTTTTACAGGAGAAATGTCACTCAAGGTGTCGGAGTCTTTACAGAGCACTGTCAAACACTTGAAGGGAAACTAATACGTAGACCCTGAAAATTTAAGGATAAAGTATTTAGGCAGATATTCTGAAGTTAGGAAGAAATCAAGTGGTACTTACTGAAAAGTAAAGAATTAGCTTGTCAAGAATGATGAAAAGATGGGAGTCGCATGAATGGCTACTACCTTGCTACTACTAATGCTGGTCTCAGCACAGCTCCACTCTGTTGGGGATACATTACTCCTTTGCTTCTTCTCTCACCAGAAGCAAAATGTTAGCATCAGTCCCAAGAAGAGAAGCAGGCCACAGCCTGTTTGGTGATCCACAGTCTTGTCCTATATGATGCAAGGGTCTGCAGGGTTGTAGCCTTTTTGTGGTAGATGCCTCAGATAGCAACCAGACCAGTCTGGTACGTTAAGCACAGACACTCACTCTCCAACCAGAAAGATTCAAGAATCATTGTACTCTGCTCCTACTCTCACCAACATCAGAATATAAGCACAGTTTCCAAGCCGTCACCTATAAAGCAGTTATTAAGCTTTCTGGTGATCCGCAGTCTCCAGGAAATAATGTAACTGCACTTCTTCTCTCACCCGGAGAAAACAGAATCACTAATCCTAAGATGACTACTGAGGGGCAGAATGTGGACTGTCCAATAACTGGTAGTCTTGCAATAGATGCCTAAAGGTAAGATGAAAAAATGTTTTATCCTAAACACTGCAGTGTGCACTAGAGGAGTTGGATGTGAAAGTAGGTAACTTGAGTTTTACCTGTCTAAAAAGTTAAGTTTTAGTGGAGAGTTACTATTTTTAAAAACAAGATAGATTGAAAGAGGTGGCCACTTTTGTATTCTGGTACTATGGAATACAGTAGGATAGCCAATACATTTAAATAGTTGATGGGAAGTGATTTCACAAAATGATAATTTTATGCTTACTCACACCAGCCAGTAAAAGCAAAAAGGAAATGAGATATATGGTCACTTTAACATAAGGGGCAGGCAACTAGAAAGACAGTGGTGTTAAGAACAGAACAGTAACCGGGTAGGGAAGATTTCTGTCTGACTCGCAAGAGACAGAGCTGTGGTCTCTTTTCAAGTTTTAATATGCAGTTAAAAGCAGAATACAAGTAAAACAGTGTAAAGAAAACAAATTGCAATATACAAAATAGAAAAAGGCAATAAAGTAATGCAAAATACAACAAATAAAAAGCAAACTAACCTTTCCCTCACAACAAACTATAGCAGAGTCTGGGTGATCCTTTCCATTAAAGCTCTGAAATGTTTTATTTTACCCCTTAAATAGAAGGTTTAGTTCTTAGCTCCACCCCCTCAGTTCACAGATGATTGATCTTAACTGACCTGTTCTGTCTTTTGTGTGACTCCTTAATTGACCTGTTCTAATTTCTATCTGATTTACAAGCGACAGAGCTGTGGTGTCTTCGTGTTTTAATATGCAGTTAAAAGCAGAATACAAGTAAAACACAGTGTAAAGAAAACAAATCACAGTACACAAAATAGAAAAAAGGCAATAAAGTAATTCAAAATACAACAAATAAAAAGTAAACTAACCTTTCCCTCTCAGCAGACTGTAGCAGAGTCTGGGTGAGTCTTTCTTCAAAGAACCCTTACATTATTTTCCATTAAGATATCCACCTTATGGACAAAGCCTTACTTTTTACATAGCCTCTGAAACTAATATTAACAATCCATTCATTTACCAGTCTTCTTCCCAAAATTTTCAATTAAATACGTACTGCTGCTGCTTGATGTTCACAGACAATTACGCTTTTATCTTCACAGGAGAAAACAAATCGGAACATCAGAGCAACTATTTGTTTCCTTTTCATCACAGAGTGGGTTTCCCAGTTTCTAAAGTCACTTTAACCAAATGGATTACTGATTGCATTTCTCAGATCTGTTCTCAACAAGGCATTCCCTACCAAAACCACCCAATCCTCATTCAACCAGATCCATGGCTGCTTCATCTGCTTTATGTTCAGAAACATTTATTGATGATGTTTGTGCAGCAGCCACATGGTCTAGTGCTCGTATCTTTGTTACCCATTACAAATTGGATCTTGTATCTAGAAATAGAGCTGTCTTTGGTTTGGTAATACTCCATAATATCTTTCCATGAGGGCCACCAGAGGTCAGCGTAGCTGGGGACTCTGTCCAATGTGTTGATGAATGAAAAGGACTACGTCAGACTTAAAAGTTATGTACTCACCATAACTAGGCATCTGTGTTGTCCCTTTTTATTCTTTTTCAACTTCCCTCCCATCCATTCCCCATCCTTAAATCTTCTGGAAGAACCTGTTGAACTGTGTTTTGAAACTTAAAGTTCGGGGTTCGAGCTCTTCTTTTTTCTGTCAGCTGCTCATGTTTCTGTTTAGCTGTAAGGGGCCATATGACTACAAACTTGATCTGAGGTAATGGAGATGGGCTGAGGCATTATGGGTAGAAGGAGGAGCTCGAGAGTTGGATCCTAAGTCTGTAGTATGTGGGGCTGAGTCATATCTGATCCTTGGATCCAAACCCATATGTTGAGGAAGAATGAAAATGGGCAACACAGATGCCAAGTTATAGTAAGTACATAACTTAATTTTCCCGTTTTAGTGTTGTAAACATTAATGATATAAAATGGGGTATATGCTTTACAGTCCACCCACAAGTTTAATAAAGTCAACAAAAGTTCAGCATTTTCCGCCACTTTTTCTTGAAAATACATATTTCAAAAATGTGACAAGATGGGTTTATAGTCTTCCATTTAGTCACTAATTTCAGAGTTGCTGGTTTCCTTCCTGTTCATCTGGATCTCCCAGCACCAGACCCTAGTTCATGTCCAAGGTGCTGCTGATTCTTGTAGTCAACTCCTGTGCTTTTTTTCTCACTCAAACATTTTCCTTTCCAACATTGGAAAAAGTTTCACTGGTAAAGTCTCTCAATGTACATTACCATCAGAAGAATTCAAAGCTGCGTCCACTTCTGCTTGCTGACTCATGTTTTCTTGGATACATTTTATTTCCAACTTAGCCTGTTCAGCGTCAAAAAATTACTTTGATCCTCCAGGAAAAAAAAACACTTTGAAGACAGCTGGATACAGCAGCTTAAATCTCACACCTGCCTCTCGACATTCTCTGGTTGCTGAGAATAAATTTGCTTCTCTTCTGCCTGGTGTTCAGTAAATAATCATTTTGTACAAACAAACTGCTTTCTCTGTTTTTAATGCTTTTCCCTGCCACAGTTTTGTCAGGATCAACTTTTTTTGCTAGTATGATTGCATCTTTACTAATGTAGGCCTTGGCTGCTCTCTCATGGCCATGTTTGGAGCATACTGTCAATGTGCGCTTTCAATTAACAAATTTTTGTGTGGAACACCAGTCCAGTTCATTTCTGCTTTCATAAAATCAATACAGTTCGTTTCTTCCAGTTTTTCTGGTACAGCAGAAAATCTTTCTCTGCATGCTCTGTCTTGTAGTACCATTGTTTTTGTAACCGTTCTTTTTGAGAATCCTCATATTCAGACAGCTTGTTCATGTCACCCTCAGATTTTTGCATTTTTATCAGTTCATCTGAATAGCTAGTTAAAGCTTCTTTTATTTTTCCATCTTTTTGTTTGAATTGATATATTCCTTCAGTGTTTCATTTATTTTAATCACCTCTGAGTACATTTGATCTATTTTTTCATCTAAACTACTGGAAGCCATCTCCTTAACTAAAGCTTAAGCTTGAACTGGTTTTTTTTTTGCTGAACAGCTACAGAATCCTTCTCAGTGTTTTCTCTCTCCTTTTTCTGATTGATTTTTTTTTCAGGTTTTACAGATTTCTTCTTTGCTGGCATCTAGGCATTATATTTAATAGCCAGTAACTACATTTTACAAAAAAAAAAAAAAAAAAAAAAACATTTTCAATGGCGCTCCTTTTTCTCAGTTTCTGTTTTCACAGTCGGAAAAATGAAGTTATGCTTTTGATCAGTGTCTATCCATCTTCAAGTCCTAACTTTCCCTAACCTTGGCATAATCAGGTCTTCTGTAAATACTTCCATTTGTACTCTTTCTTGGTTTCCACATTCTACTCCTAAATACAAAATTTCATAACATTTCTGAAATTTCTCCAATACTTTTATAGGATATCTCTGTATTTTGCCTGCCATAGGCTCCGAGTATTTTGTGACGACCTTTTCTACTTTGTTGCCTGAGGTGTTGTTTTTCTGCTCTGGTGTTATAAAAAAAAATTGAAAAGTATTCTTCTGAGCTGATGCACAGGATCTGAGTTGCTTAGACGTAGTAAGAGCTTACAAAGTTGAATGCTATTGGCTGCCAAAATAGCAATTACCAGAAAATGGAAATCAAAATCTAAGCCAACTGTAACTGAAGTACTGAATATAGCAAAGAAGATAAAAGAACGGGTGGTGCAAACTTTGGGAGTTTAGAAAATGGAATACACAAATAGCATAGAAATAAATGGAATTTTTGGGAACAAGACATACAGAATAATGAATTAAAACAACTACTTTCCCTCTACTCTACTAGTCGTTCCCTCCGTTCTACTAATAAATCTCTCCTCTGTATCACTCGTACCAACAGTGCCGCAGGGAAAGCTCTATACTCTCATACCATAACTAAAACCTGGAACAACCTCCCCTCCTCTGTGACATCTGCCTCAACTATTACACAATTCAAAACATTTAAATCACATCTCAGGAAAACCTGGATCTGCCGATGTATAACAACAATTACTACTACTTAATCCACATTGCCTCCCTCCTAATCTACCTACTATTAACATAATACAATATTATAAGCTTTAGATTTATAGACCTATAGCCTATTAGGACAGTTAATTTCAGCATTGTTATTGTGCATGTGTCTATTCTATTATTGTCCATTTTGTCTGTTTTTTGTTAATGTTGTAGCTAATTGTGGAGCAATTCTCCCCGGGCCTCCACTGAAAATAGACCTAGTCCAGTTGGATTATCCCGGTTAACAAATGTAAAATAAATAAAAAAATAAATAAGTAAAGCTTAGAAGAATGAATGACTTGTAGAGGACAGGAGGAGTTGAGCATTTTCTGTATTATTGGAATGAATGAAAATTATTAAAAAGAAAACTTTTATGTATACTGCATGAAAGTAAAGGAAATGTTACTATAGTTTTTGTTTTCTATTACTGTAAATGCCTCTGTCTCACTTTTTAATAATGTCATGTTTAATAAAGATGTTAAAAAAAAAGTGGTTATCTCCATTCTGTGAGCTGCACAGTTTATGTAGTCCATTGTGTAAGCTCATTAGGTTCTTGCCAGTTGCTAATATTTAATACTTCCAGTACTAGGTGTATTTAGCATCTCGGACTGTGTAATCTTCTTGCAGAGACAGCTGTACTAAGCTGCAGGGATGAAGAGAACAAGAATATAAATAGATGTTTTCGTAGTTTTAAGCATTAATTTTATGCATATTTATGCTGACTTAAAGTACTTTTACTTAGCACATGTTTACAGCATTACTGTCAGTGAGCTTATTTTAAGACAGTATTAACTGTATAACTTTTTGGAGGGATTTTGTTCTTCAGTAAAAGTACTTTTTCTGTTTCAGATTGTCACGAGTGGCAGAAGATACTATACGGGATTATTTTGAAGCTCGATTAACAATACTGGAGCCTGTGTTTCCTATAGCTTGTCATCGACTGTGTGAAGGACCAGACTTCTCTATGGATTTCACTTATAAACCTCCACAAAATGCACCAGAAGGTAACTTTTTGTTCCTGGAGTCATCACACTTCTGGACTGAGATAGACGTACATGTGTATATGTGTACATGTATTTGCATATTTATACATGTATGCATGTTGCATTTACTGAGTCTTAAGGTTTTGAAATGTCTCTTTTTCACAGGTAAAGGTTGCTTGTGTAGAGTGCATCAAATGCTGCAGTGTGAAGCTGACTTTCTGAAAGGTCATTTTTCTGAATTTGAAGAGAGTCAAGTATTTTGGGGGGGGCTTCATCACCGCACCATTTGTGCAAAAAAAGGACCCTTTGTACCATCCCATTTATAATCCATTCTAGAATTACTGCTTTTTGGAGAAAGAAATGGACTACCTTTGGGCAATCAGCGGCTCATGAAATTTAGCTGAGATTAAACAGGACTTTCTCTATTCATCTTTATCCAGTAGTACTATGCCTCATGAGTTACAGTATTAAAACTCTTTTCATAATTTAGCAGAAATTGTTAAAATGTGATCACTGGCTTTCAAAACCTTTGATAGTGAATAGAGTAACTTAAATGGTTTGCTTGATTTCTCATATTGGTGCCTTTCTTCACTAACATAGCTTACGTAATTAGGATATTCATCATTTGTTTCACTGTTGCAGTAGTAATAACCAGTGGACTTAGCCCACAGAAACCCTGTATGTTCAGGCTGACTTTCAGAGCTTAGCATCCTTCCCCATTCTAGCTGGGCAGACATCGCATCCATTGGACATCAGCACATTCCCAGTATAAAAAAGGATGTCCACCCATTCGTGTCTTCTTTTATTTTGCTGCAGTAGTGTTCTAATTATCAGTCTGACAATTTAGCCTTATACTCCAGAATTTCCAGATAAGTACCCCAGTGGGGGAATATCTATTATACGTGGTTTATTGGGTGCTCTTTCAGGTTAGACAGACAATATTATTTGGGTCAAGTCTGCCCCAGAAAAAAAAATATGCATTTAACAGTTTCCATATAAAGACTATCATTTTCAGTTTTATTGCTTGAGACAGGAACATTACATAGTTTGTAGCATTTGTGCTGAGTTCAGCAGAAAAGCTTTTAAGTGATGTGACCATCTCTCCAGAACGTTCTAGACAGGAAGAGATTTGAAACCTCCTCCTCCATAACCACCACATCCTTTGGCTTCTCCTTATATGTAGCAAACATCCCTCCAAAAAGGTAAAAGTATGTCAGAAAATGCACAAAAGGGAAAGAGCAGGGGAGTGCAGAGAATGTCATTTTGACACCAGGGGTCCTCTTAGGCTTGAGTACAGTGGACCTGGAGAGGTATTTCTACAGCCCCCAGTGCAGATACCTGTTCACTCTGAGATCTCTGATATTTCCTCTCAGGATGACACCTTACCACAGGAAGCCAACTTTCCCTGCTGAGTAGAATCCCTGTGCAAAGAGGTCTGTCCAGATGGTCCACCACTTGCACCTAATGTTGATGCCCATTTTGTGACTACTAAGGGAGAAGAGAGAGCTCTCACTCCTTGTGTTGTTCCCACAATTACCATGTTTTTCTGTGTAATTTGTTCCTACCCTTTTCTAAAGATCCCAAACCCAGTTGTTTTATATTGATTACTATACTTCTAGTAAAGTTGGTTTAGACTTTGATTTCCATTTTGTAGTAATTGTTTTTTTGGCAGTCACCATAATTAGACTCTGCAAGGCCTTACTACATCTAGCCAATTCTGATTCTGTATCATAGCTCAAAAAAATTATTTCTTTAGTTATACCAGTTTGCTCACCCAGCATCTCTGACAGAGTAGTTTGCAGGTAATCCTTTAAAGTCTGCCAACTCATTACACGACCAGAAAATATGTTCCCAGTACCTGTTTTTTCCCCTCACGCCTCCAACATTCACTACATACCTGAGGAAAAATCCTTAATCTATGTGGGGTGAAAAATACCTATGTAAACACTTCCAAGCAAAGATCCTAAATCTCCTAGACTTTGTTGCATATCTGGGAGACATACATATTTCCCCACAATTGGCTCTGTGAATTGCTTATCCAGTCTCTCTTCCCAATCTTTCTAATCTCCTCTGATTGATTATTATAGTTCTAATGCAATATTTTGTATGCTCTACTAATTATTCCTTTTTAACAGCAGCTACTGAAAAGTCTACCAGTACTGATCTTTCACTTAAGATCTCCCCATTTCTTTTTTTTTTTTGCCTCCTCTTTGATATCACTCATTGATAGGGAAGGCAGTCTTTAGCCTGCAGTCCTAATAAATTCTTGGTCTCTTCTCATTCTATTACCTATTCCGTCTCTTGATTATTTGCTCCAAATACATTGGTTCTTCTGCTAGTTTTCTCCAATAAATTCCAGCCCTCTCTTGCCTTTTGTGTGTATCCCTAATTGCAGTCATCCCTATCAGCAGAATATCCTTTCTCCATTCCCATGTTGGCTTAGTTCTTAGAATACTTTCTGCTACTTTATGAATATAGTTTTCTGTGTGTGGGTATTGTTATCCTCCTTAAGGATCTGCATCTAAAATCCCAGTCTCTCCTCATTTCTTGAGCTTCCCCTGTGTTTCATCATCATCCCTTTCCACTTTGAATTAGAGGTCTCTGCTTGTGCTATGTATAGTCTAACTGTGCAGCTCTGAAATCCACCTTCAAATTGGGGACCTGACTCTTGCCGTTTTCCACTCCCAGACAAAATCCTTCGGCTCTTTATCAACTGCTGTCCACAGCTTCACTGGTTGATAAAAATTTGCATGATCTGTGTATAAAACTAAAGTAACTACCAATATTTTAACTGCTTATATCTTGGTATATCAATGCAACAGAACCAATTTACCAGTTTTTGTACTATCCCTTGTTCAGTCTCTTCCCACACATTTCCAGCTACCACACCAGACTCTTCCCTAATCCATACTCCTAAGTACTTTATTCATCATGTCGCCATAAATATGGGTATTGCTGAACTAATTTGTGTTTGGGTGCACAACCCACAAACATTGCCTTTGTTTTAGCTTCATTAATTTTGTATCCTGAAAAGACTTGAAGCTGCCTGAAAATGTTCCACAGCACTGAAATATCCTTGTCTGGTTTTATCAGGTATAAAATACCATCATCTATAGATAGAGCTAGCTTCTCATGACTACCATACCAATTATATCCTTCAATTGTAAGGGTCTGTTATTTTCTTTGCCAGTGGTTCTAAATATAGTACAAATAACAAAGGGGAAAGAGGGCACCCCTGCCTGGTTACTCTGCTCAAACAGAAATTATTAGAGAGGAACCCACCCACTTTAATTTTTGCCTCTGATCTCTCATATGTCCTCCTAATTAAACCTTATAATTTTATCAGGGAATGGAAATGATTACATTGCTCTGCTTATAAACTCCTAGCTTACTCTATCAAATGCTTTCTCTGCATAAACAACCCACCAACAACAGTGGTGTTTTCTTACAATCAGCTTCCCTCTGGATCAGTGTTCTGTTTGTCACATGTCCAGGCCTTTGAGACAATAATTACCCCATTCAAAAGGGACCCTTACATCCACACATAGGATATCTGCCATGTCGTGTTTCTTAACTTTTTCTGGGCCTCATATGATTAGTGAATCCTTGCACCACCCCCTCAACCCAAGCTCACTCATGCCTGTCCTGTACAAGAGTGGTTCAGGTTGGCCCAGGACTTCGTTTCATTCAGAGTCTAAAGTCTCTACTCAGTCATCTGTCATTGTTGACCCTCCCATCTGTTCAAGTGAAAATGGAGTCCACTGCTACTAGTGAGTCAGACTCTGGGTTCAGAGAAAGAAGTGCTGAGTGGCTTACACATCCCCAGATGTCTTTCCATCTTGGTTTTGATACAGACACTGAGGGTGTCCCATCTTCTAATTCTCCAGCAAAGGGGAAGTCTCATTTGGGGATACGTTATGCAACATGATGGATTACTTCAAACTGAGGAGAAAAGATTTTTCTGATGCCCAGAAATGCAATTTCCTTTCTTTTGTACTCTCTTCCGGAACTTGCCAGTTACAACCCCCACACACACTTGTGTCCTGTCCGCTTATTTGTTACTCCAGGGGCAAGAACCAGGGAGCCCTAAACTGGGCAAGCCCCCTCTGGGTACATTCCTTCCCATTCAGAGACTTGATTGACCCAGTCTTTCCCCTGGATATGAGAGTCGGGCTTTAGGGAACTGGCCAGAGTGCCCGACTCTTGAATGTCTCCTTCCCATTCCATTTAACCCTTCATGTAGGTGGCTGAGTGAGGAATGATTTCCACACCCCCATCCACATCATCCCCAACTCAGCTGCACATTGTACTGCACCCAGTCTCTTCCATGAGGGATTAGTTATTCAAGGTAGGTGTCACTGATTTGGTGGGCCAGGCTTCCTCCCTCCCTACAGGATGGTTGAGCTGGCATGGGCTGGTCAAGTCAACTCTCTCCCAACCCAGCCCCCACCTTTACTTCTACACTAATCAAGCACAAGTTGCCTGGATTGTAGTTAGGAGCTTCATCACTCCATGCAACAGAGCCAGGTCCCAGAAGAGATGTTTTTTTTTTTTCAAGTTTTGTGATTCTTGCCCAGTGGCTGCTGATTTTCAGGCCTCCCTCTGCTTAGACATGACATATTCATTCCCTTTCTTGGAAATTTCACCAAGGATGAGAGAGAGCATTGTCCAGAGGGGACTCATTCAGTCAGCAATGGGGTGCTTTATTCTGTTGCCAACAGCCTGAGAGTGAAGCCATTTGTAATGACCCACATCTTTTCTGGGTGGTGGGATGTGCAATGTCTTCAGCACACTCACATTGAAGGCTACTACCAACCAGTGGCTAGATGACAGAAATGCTTACTCCCAGACAGTGTTGTTTATATCTCTTCTTCAAGGGATTGTGGCACTGCATGCCCAACTCCACCCTGACCCCCCCCCCCCCATCACCTGCCACCTCCTTCAAATGCTGTAACTGCAAATTGAACTCCCGGTGCTTAGGCTGTAGTCAGGGCTTTATCACTCTTGGACAGTGGAGCTTCACAAGTGGTATTTTAACCGTCTATGTCTGGTTGTTCCTAGCCTAGTGGAAGTTCCTGCTGCTTTAGAGGCACTACAGGATGCCTTTCTGTCTTCATCTTTGGAACATGACTTCCAGTCCCATGCCCAAGGAAGCCCCTCAGCTTTTATATAGTCCATAGCTCTCACAATTATTTCTAGGTTTTTGATCCCATGCTTGCATACCTTCAAGCCTCCTCTTTTCACACTTCAGCCCATTCATTACATCATGGTGGGGATCCTTCCAGAACCATGGGAATGAGTAATCTGGAAATAACATCATTCAGGCAGCTTTGAGCGGCAAGTTGTGCCATCTCTGTTGTCCTTGCATGAAACACAGGAGGGAAGAATACTGTTAGCTGGGGGCTTAAATTTACCAGAAACAGACTGGAATAATATTGATTCAATAACATTAGTACAGAAATTATTCACAATGTATATTCAGGAACAACAATTGCTTCAGATTGTTAAAAAAAAAAAAACACCAGGGAATGGAACCTAATAGACATTGTTTGTGTTCCTGAAGAAATTACTGTTGCTTCCAGTTTTATCATCATTGATGTGCAGTGCCCATCGGGTTATAAAGGTTAATTTGTTGCTAGGTAAGTCTGCAGAACTGATATCTAAAGCAATGTACAGAAGATTAATTGCAGATTATATGGAACCAGAACAGTCACTATGTAAAACTAACTGGAGTGATGTGTTCAGTGAAATAACTGCCCATGGGATGTGGAAAGTTTTGAAAGAGAAATTGAGTGCAAAAATTAAAAAAAAAATGTTTAACATCAGGATTTAGACCTACAACATCAGGGGATATATTTCCTTAAGAACACGATACCTGGTTAAGGTGAGAGACAAAAATATAAGAAATGGAAGAGAGGTTGAACTACAACTTTGAAAACTGAAATAAACAAGTTGGACAAACAAATTAAGCACAGTGTGAGACAAGGTCAAGAAAGAATTGAAGAAAGTTCATATAAAGATATTGAGCATAGTAGGAAACCTTTAATGATATATAGGATATGGAAGGAGTAAAGACCTACAAATTGATAAATTGTGAGCAGATTCTAAAATCTGTTCTCAGACAACATATTATAGATATATTTACAAAATCTTATACAAAACAGTTTAGCTCCACAAAGGGGGTTAAGTTTTCCTAGTGTCATCCAGGTAACCTCAGATACTGGAATCAAATTAGATTATATTGAAAAAAGTATAAATTGGATCCCAACAAAACACAAGGTGGCGACAGAATTAGTAATAACCTGAGAGCACTTTAGCAAGAACGTAAAGTACCATTGTATCCATTATTCACTAGGTCATACAAATATGGGGAGATTCCTCAAGATTGTAGACCTGCACTTATTAAACCTGTGTGTAAGGAAAAGGGGAGTAGGACAAACCAGAGTCATGTAGACCCTTAAGTCTACTTTCATGTTGTGGAAAAATAATGGAGAAGGCAATAATGGATAAGTTACTGACAAAATTGAATAAGTTGGGACTTGAAACCATATGTCAGCAAGCATTTGTTGCAAATAGATCTATTGCCACCTCTAACATGATCTATAACAATATAATAGCAGTTATGAATGAAAATTGTGTTGTGATGTAATTTATATAGATTTAACTTCAGCATTTGACAGGGTCATACATAAAACACTGATCAGTAAGTTAGAACAACTAGGTATTTGATGTACTCTTGATAAGGTGGATAGCTGAATGGCTTACAAATAGGACATGGCAAGTATCATACAGCAACTGAACAGGTGAATTTCTTGGTTACAGTCAGGGTGTCCTCGGTCCTAGGCCCGTACTTGTTTAGATTGTATCTTTCAGAACTATTTTTTTAATCTGAGGTGTTCTTCATTCTGAAAGCACATGACCTGAAATTGGGTAAACTGATTACATGTGTTACAGATAAGGCCAGTGTTCAAAAGAACTTAACTAAATTGACCATTTGGGCACAGGAGAATAATGTGCTGATAAATATATCAAAAACTAAGCATATGAGTTTGGGGAACATAAACTGAAAGGTGAATATTTAATACAGCACAGAGTGATTGAAACTGTTGACTCATTTAAAGACCTGGGTATATGGTTAGATCCAGCTGTGAGTTTTTCTAATGTCAACCAATTGGTTAATGATAGTTATAGAACTAGAGGTTGTATAAAAAGATTTATAAAGTGTAAGAAATCAGAAATGATGAAGTCATTGTTTCTTAGTTACATTAGACCCAAACTTGAGTATGGAATAACAATATGGAAACATTGTAAGAAAACAAGCATGTGGAAAGAGTACAGAGGAAATATACCACGGATGTGAAAATTTAAGTTAATATGAAAGACTAAAATATCTGAACTTGTACAGTGTCACTTCCAGATATGTAAGAGGAGATCTTATTCGGGTATATAGGGCATTTAGAGATAACTACCTCTGGGAATGTTTGGGGTTATCAAAAAGTAGTAGAGAATCATCAAACAACCTAGTGTACTAATTGGTTCTCTGGGAGAGCAGCTGATGCATGGAACAGACTAGCAAATTACATTAAAGCAAGTACTAGTTTAGATATTTTTAAGAACAGCCTGAACACTTATTATGGGAACAAGTGTTTTGGTATATTGGCAAGTTAGAGGTGCATTAATGCCCATGCTTGAAATATTTGTAGGTATATAAGGATGTCTCATGGGCTGAATATTGTTTGAATTGGTAATAAATGCATTAATGAAGTAGCTTATAAAATAAAAGATGCTAGATATGTGATGCAAAAGGAGGTTGTGATTCCATTAGATTTGCCATACGTATACATTATAGTTGTAGTTGCTAAGAAGAAAATATAGATGATGGAAATTTAGGTGAATAAAGATAAATGTAAGGGTTTTGGTTATGTGAAACTTGGGGGGGGGTATTTTTCAGTGAATGACGCATCTTTGCTAGGGTTAGAATTTGGGGAAATAATGATATGATGCAATGGGATGGTTTGATCAAAGAAATGAAAGAAGTATGTCTTCTGTGGAGGACATATAGGTTAACATTCAGGAAAATTTTCTGGTGAATTCTGTATTATGGGAAAATGGCATATATCATAAATGTCTATATTTCCCCAGAAAATTATGAAAAGTAAATTGTGTACTTGGTGTTTTTCTTTTTTTTTTTTTTTTTTTTTTATTCATACGGAGTTCAAGATTAAACCCAGTGAAAAGAGGTGTATTGTATATGTGTGAAGTTGAAATGAGATTGGGGTTAATAAAGCCATTTGTTTATTCTGCTTCTTTAATCTTGTATAGAATTTTAAAATGGGTAAAGGAAGACAATGAGAAATTAATAGAATGTTTTAAGTACAAAAAAGGTTTGAAAAATAATGAGAATTAAAAAAAAAAGTGCCGAATATGTAAATAGGGAAATTAAAAATTATCAAGAAAAAATACTAATGTGGAAAATAAAATTGATTATTTAAAGAAAGATATACTGATGATATAATGTGATGAAACAATATTATTATGTAAATCCACAGGAAAATTTACCAGTAGTGATTAAAACCATTAAAGCAAGAAGAAAGTGTACCAAGATAGTAGATTGTTAGGATTTCCTATGGAGACTGGTAATAAGTAAGTTATCAGTAAAGGAGAATGTGCCGGTAAGAAGAAAGTTGAACAAGTGTGCTTGTTGTGCAAGGAAGAGACTACAGAGCATGTATTTTTTGTTTGTTTTTTTAATTTGAAATTTAAGAGTGGAGAAACTCTGGAAAAAGTTGTGAGAAGAAACGTTTCTGTGAGAATATTAATAACATAAACAATATAGATACGAACATGATTATATATGGATATTATTCAAACAAGAATAAAGATTGTGCGAGAAGGGTATATAAGAATTTATTTTATGTAGTATGGATTATTTGGAATAGAGGTATATAAAAATGTATTTTATGTAGTATGGGTTATTTGGATTGAAAGACTGAATTAAATTTTGTTTAATGGGAAGTGGATTTTGGCAGATATATTGTAAAAAATTAGATTATGGATGGAGAGAGAGTGAAGGTCAGTTATGGAAGAATAACAATGAGGATGTTATACAAAAAATGATAAATAGTAAAAAAAAAAAAAAAATAGAACCGTGTTTTTTATATATATACATATATATGTGTGTGTGTGTGTATATATTTAAATATATGCATTTTGTAAATATGTAAATCCTGTTTTTTATATTGTGTTAAGTAAAGGACCCTTAATCTTTTCGACTGGTGCAATGGGATTTTTTTTACATCCACCTGAGATACCACCAACTCAAGCAGATGAGGCCTCTGTTTAACATATCTGATGGACAGCACACTCAGGAGTCCAGTAACCCCCCTTGTACTGCATTGCAGTGTCAGTAATTGATCTGCCTGGTGTGGAAATAGAATCCACACCTTTCTGCATTAAAGGCCAATGTTTTAGTCATACCTTTCCCACTGCATACCCCCAAAAAGTAGGACTTCCAGGTTATCCCTTCCCCTGGAGATACCCTTTATGGGTACTATTTTTGTAGCCTGGAATCATCCTCATTCCGCTACTGCAGCCCACAAGAAGATCATTGCCCGTTTTAGGCCCTGGCCAGTTGGAGTGATTTACTGTTGAAGCATTCTAGAACTGATGACTTTGTGACGTCTGCAAGGCAAGAGTGATCCCACAGACCATTTTGTTTGCCCTGCTGACTAACTAGGAGTTAAAGACTTTAGAAGAATGGTGGCGGTGTACTTCTCTTTACATCTGGGAATTTGTGTTGACAGCTGTATGCATCTCACCTCCCTGGGTTCTTCCCTCCCTGGTGTAATTTGCCTTGAAAAAGCTAAAAGACCTGCTAGAGTCTGGGCTGAAAAAGCTGTTCAGGTCATCCTCTAGGTACTTGTGTGTAATGTTGATTGTATGGTTGTTATGGCTAGAGCTGCAGGCTCTGGTTTTGAGTGCATACAGTGGCATGGTTGATTATGTTTTCCTTCAGGGTTTGGCCCATTTGGTTTACTCTCAACGCATCCTTTAAGAAAGTATTTTATGGTCAGATGTTTCAAGCTCTGCTTGATGGCATCCTTAAGAGAAATTAGGCCCTCTTTTCAGTTGTGTTCCCCCGGTCCCTTTCTCTTTTGAGAAGAGGCGTTTGCTGCAACTTGAACTCTCAGTAGAATTACAGCTGGGCCACATTTTGTCACTCCCACTATTTTCTGGCCCTCTTCACCTTGCTTATCTACAGACGGTTGTTGAGGTTAGCTGTAGCAAGTATGTTCATGATTTATTTTTGTATTTGTTAACCAGGGTGAGTAACCATTTTCAAGTTCAGCCTTTGGATAAGACATTACAGATGGATAGATTATTAGTTTTTACAAAGCTGTAGATAACAAACATACAAATTATAGCATGATTAAAATGAGTGAGTGCAGTCAGTGAATCAGTCAGGGTTTACAGAAGATTCATATTACACTTCATGGTAGTATAGTATCCACACCAGGCTGCTGTAGACAATATTTCTAACAATGTTCCCCCTGAAAAGTGGAAGGGAAATGTTTAGGTAAATAGATGTTTGGGGAATAGTGGTGTGCTGAAAGAAAGTTTTTGGAAGGGAGCAGTATGTAAAGGGAGTATTCACAAAAAGAAAAAGGTGGAAGAAGGGATATGCCTGTGGGTTTCAAGGGGAAACTGTGCGATGGTGAGATATCTGCTTTTATTTGGAGATATTGGAGATGACGGCAAGGGCTTTTTTTATTGATCATTGTGCCCACATTAAAATTTTGGAGAAGTATTCATAAAGAGGTGTGGAATACTGTTAGGTGACAGTAACATATAAGTAACATTTGTATTGTGCATGTCTGTTGAGCTTTAATTTCTGGATTTTGTGTGAAGAAAGGGATTTCCAAATTTTGGCATCTAGAACAGAGAAGGAGTGGTCGGTCAGTGCATTAAAGTTTAGTTTGTGGCCTTTGAATAGGACCTAACGTTATATGGAGTAGGCCTGTCAGACAGTCTTTATGCAAATTCATCTAAAGGAGGACCCTCGTTAATGAATCAGGAATGCTTTTCCACCCCCACACCCCTGGTTGAATGGCCCTCCTATAACAGCCTTGTAGTTTCTGCTGCTTCAGGTAAGCATATACTAGTCCATCACTTGTTAACAACAGAGGTGTCAATTCTTTGTTCACTTTTGATTTGCAGGAAGTTGATTTTTAATGGCTGTGTTGAAATCGGCTGACATAAGGGATAAGCATGGTTATGTAGTCACTCTGTGATATCATGGCTTGCAAAGTTTTATCCCCAAATCTGGATACTTCCAAGAAAAAAATAGTACCAGATTCTAATTTTCAGAAAGGATGATTTGGGACAGCAAAAGATTAGCAATAATTCCTACTTCTGATGTTATTAATCCCCAGTTCTGTTAAAAGCAGTCAGAGATTTTTGTCATGTTAAGTAATATATACCTTTCACAATCACATTTAAATGACCAGTTCTTATTCTCCAAAAACTTAAAATAGCCTACAGTGTTTGTAACCTTCACGACCCTGAAGCGCTGAGCATGTTGTTGCAATTAATGTCTTGACCCCTAAACTAAAATATGCACCATCAATTGTGGCCTCACTGCCGGGGCAAAATGCTGCTACATTACAACAATTGAAATCAAGATACTAAGATTTATCAAACTGGCAAATTCATCTGAGCATCACTGCACCTCCATGCAAGGAGTAAAAGTCTGCCTATCTCCATCAGGGCCTTCTGTCTCCCTCTTGTTTGGTCTCCTTAATGATAGGCACCTGCCCTCCACTTACATATACTCCTTTCTTGCTTACACCTCTGTCAAACTTAATGTACCTCATTTCTTTATTGCTGCTTGTGAAGAATTTATTTATTTAACATTTGTTGACTGGGAAAGTCCAACTAGGACAGAACCTATTTTCTGCGGAGGCCCGGGGAGAAATGCTCCATATGCATGTCTTTGGAATCAGGGAGGAAACTGAAATACCCGGAGGAAACCCATGGAGGACATGACAGACTCCACACAGAACGCACCCCAGCCGAGATTCAAACTGGAGAACCTCTTGCTGTGAGGTGACGATATTAATTGTTGCATCACTGCACCACCCAAATGTTTTTATAAACTGTCTTCGGCTTCACAGAATAGACTCACAAAGGAAATAAGTGCTTTGGATACTCATTCTTTTCAGAAAAAATATATAAGATAAAGGAATACTTCCATTAAGAATACAGATGTGTTTTAGAGACTTAGGATAAGACCACTTTTACTTCAAGAAGCTGGGTACTTAATGGCTTATTGATTATCATAGGACCTTAGGATCTCTGCCTGTGAAAATTCTTATGCTGTTTCTTATTCATTTATTGGAAATGTCTGCTTTGTTTATGTTGTACATATTTTTTATATTATAACACTTGAAATAAGGGTATTTCTAAACTATAACCTTTCATCTGATGGTGTTAATCTTCACTTAATCCTTGACAGTGGGTTTGGTTCCAAACCCTCAGAACTGACTCTGCCGTATCTTTCAGTTTGCGCGCTCCAAACGCTCGAGCTAGGCTCTACCCATAATGCTCCTCACATGGATTACCTCAGATCTCATTTGCCCCTTCGCAGACTAGATGTTTGTTCCATCTCTTGAGCTTTGGCAGTTAAATTGAGAGTCTTTTCCCAAATTTTCTTAAACTTTCTACCTTTAGAAGCGATTCCTTCTTTTAATACTTCTACCCGCTCCTCCTCCCTTCTAACTAGTTCCCATTTCTTTTCCATTACCGTTTGTAATCTGTCCCTTATCATAGTTGATAAATCTTGCCTTTTTACCTAATTACTGATAAGTTACCCCTTAATACCATAGCTGGCATTTATTTCCTTTTTCTTTATCCTTTTCCTTACTTTAAAAAAAATCTTCCTTGTTTCCTTCCTTTTGATTATCGTCAATAATGCCGGACCAAAAACTATTTCCCTCATAACCTTCGAAGGGCACCTCAGGATTTAAGAAGTGTAGAAAGTGTGAGGGTAAAATGCCCAATTTAGATGGGCACACACTGTGTGTCTACTGTCTTTGCAGGATTCATCTGCAAGAAAACTGTGTGATACGTCACATGTTCTGTACCCGAACATTAACTGAAAGAAAAAGCAAGTTAATTTTAAAAGGACTTTTAAATCTCCTTTTGACGAGACCATCTCTGGTTCCAAGGAGAAATCTAGTGTTGCAGGAACTTTTTCCTCTTATGGTTCAAAGAAAAGATCATCCCTGGTTCCGACTGCTTCAGAACCAGCTAAGAAAATTTCAAAAACTTCCTCAACGCTGAAGAGTTCATCGGCACTGTTGGGCTTATCGACTCCGAAAAAATTGGCTTCCGAGCTGACAGCCTACACATCGGTACCAATAGATCAATCGGTACCTAAGCAATTGGGGCTGCCTGTGCTCCCAAGAACTTCCTATTCCCCTTCTGTGGACTCTTTCAGAGAAACCTCATTTGTGGAAGTGAGACCACCCAGATGTCCACAACATCGGTGAGGTCTACTAAGAGTCTATCGGAAGCAGATATCTTGAGGCTAGTGGATCAGCTACTTGTAGCGAGAAGATTACCTTTGGTTCCGAGCCAAACCAGCGTCAAAACTGTCCGTTCTATGACCCCTTCATACCCTCTTCCTTCAACTCTAGATGAGCCTTTGGAGCCTTCGGTTCCTACACTCCCTGCTCCAACTGACTCTGTTCCGATAGTCCTTTCGTCTTCGGTTCTGAGAACCGTCTTGAGCATCTCCGAGACTTCAGCACTTAAGACCTCCCAGGGTTGGGACTCTGTGTTCAGGTCCGAGATGCATGGTGCCTTTTTGGTTCCTTCGGAGCCTTCTATGCCTCTCGGTGCCCTGGCCCTTGAAGTGCCGACCCAGGCTCTTGTTCTGGAGGCGGTCTCCTCAGTGCAGGTTGTGACCCCAGTTCCAAAGCAGTCTATTTTGGTTCCGGGCTCCCACCACTGTACGGGGGACCTGACTTCCGGATGACGGCAAGAGCAATATCCCTTGGAAATTCTCAATCCATGCCATCCTTGTCAGGATATATATCTTCTTCCTCTCGACCTGAGCTACCATTAGTTTTACTCCCTGGACAGAGGACACAAGTCCCAGGTGATTCCCACTTTAGTCATTTCCTCTTTGGAAACCTCCCCAGAACATTTCCCCCGAGGAAGTTCCTGCAAAGAGGAAGTGCAAGAGAAAGCACCTGGACTCCCTGGAAGAGTCTTGCACGGAAGATACTGACTTTGATGAAGGGGAAGGTTCCCCCAGGTCACCTCCTAATGATTCCTTCAGAGACATCCTGGAAATCCTGAAGCAAAGGGGTGGCTGGTCATCCACCTAGCCTTCCTTGGAAGAATCAGTATACCTAGAGGCTTTTCATACTCAGCCCTCCACTTCTTGGATCTCTCTGCCTGCTAATGATCTTATCAAACTGATTGCTCAGTGGGCGTGTAAAATGCCCTACTCCATAGAGCCAATCCCCAAAAGACCTGACTGTGTACTGTCAGCACCAAAGGAAGAACCACATTGGTCTAAGGGAATTCCTGTTGACACCATTGTGGTAGTGGCTGCCACCAAGATGGAACCAGCTGAAGAGAGTCCTACTATCCATCCTCTTAACAAGGAGTCTAAGATGTTCGATAGATTTGGGAAGCGTGTTTATGCTTCATTGACCTTTGCTCTGAGGTCCTTGAATTATATGGCACACTTTACCAGGTTAGAGAGAGATTTGATTAAAGAACTTTCAAATACTCTCAGGAGCAATGGTTGAAGAGGTCCGCAACAAAGTTTACTCTCAGCTTGCAACCCAAGAGGCTATCTCCAACTCATCCATGAGGCTCATTGCGCATGCAGCCGAAGGGACTACCTAGGCAGCGGGTTCAGGTATAAGCAATTAGGCACTCCTGGATGCACTTGTGCAACTTTGCAGAGCCATTTAAAGCATCATTCATCAATGCTCCTTTTGACAGATCCATCCTTTTTGGCCTAAAGGTTAAAGACTCTCTGGCCAGAAGTGGGCAAAATGATAAGACCCTATCTGCCGTAGGCAGATATTTCTCCACTCCTCAGAGACCTTACTCAAGGAAACAAAGGAGTGGGAGTTTATGGTTTAGAAAATCCAAGGGGCCTTTACATGACTCACGAGGTAAAGAACCCCCCCCCCCGGGGGGGGGGCAGAGGAGGAAGTAACGGAAGATGCCGCCCCAGAGGCAGAGATGGACCACAGAATCAGGGTTCCAGAGAACCCTTCTCTGGAACATCCTATCAGCATCTCTGAATAGATGCCTGATTGCCTTCCTCTGGAGGCAGTCTGGGGATGATTATCCCTGCACCTACCAGCCTGGCAATTAATAACTTCGGACAGATGGGTGCAGGGAATACTTTCCAGAGGCTACCAAATCCCACTATCTGTAAGTCACAAATCCCAGAAAAAAATTCCCAAATGTTCCACCCAATCAAAGGGAAGCAGCAGTCTTAGAACTTCAAAAACTGCTCAAAAAAAAAGAGTCATCCAAAACGTCCCACCAGACCAAACAGGATCCGGGGTTTACTCAAGGTTCTTTTTAGTGCCCAAAAAAAACCGGGACTGGAGACCCATTTTGTATCTCAGCCAGTTCAACAAACCAAATTCCGGATAGTCTCAGTACAAGCCATACTTCCTTTTTTGGAGAAAGGCAACTGGATGTGCTGTGTAGACCTTCAAGATGCTTATTACCATATAAAAATGGAAAAAAGCTCCAGGAGGTTTCTACGCTTCCAGCTAGGAGCCACTCATTCCAATTCAGAAAACTGCCCTTTGGCCTCACCACAGCCCCCAGGGGTGTTACCAAATGTATGGCAGTAGTTGCAGCTCACCTCAGACTGCAAGGGTTTCAAGTCTTTCCGTACCTCGACTGGCTCCTCACCACTACCAGCAGGCATCTCTTGGAAGAGGCAAGTGATTACACCATGAATCTTTGTGCATCTGTAGTTTTGAAAAGTCCAACCTGCAGCCTTCTCAGCAACTGGATTTCATTGGTGCTCATTTAAACACTGCTGCGGGAATTGCTTCTCTTCCTCCAGAAAGGCTTCCAAGTATCCAGGCCCAAGTCAGACAAATTCTTCAAAACAACAGAGTCCCAGCAAGACTTGTCCTTCAAACCTTGGGCTCAGTGGCAGCTACAGTCACTCTGGTTCCTCTAGCGAGGTTTCATATGCGAATACTACAGTGGCTACTTGCAACCCAATGGTCTCTGATTCACCAACCAATGTCCCACCCAGTCTTGATTACCAACTACTGCAAACGAGACCTGAAACGGTGGTTTCACTCCGGCCAAGATCTCTTGGGCCGATCATTCATCCTTCCTCAACTCCAAGCCATAGTGACCATGGATGCTTCCCAGATTAGGGGGGGGGGGCATCATCTGGGAAAGACGGTTCAAGGTACATGGTCCCAATTAGAGGCCAATTTGCACATCAACGTTCTAGAAATGAGGGCAGTGCGATTAGCATTGCAAGCATTTCAGGATGCCTTTCCTCTAGGGAAAGTTGCAATTCAGACAGACAACATGTTGGTAGTTTGGTGCATCAGCAAACAAGGGGGAACCAAATCTAACCCTCTATGTCGAGAGGCTGTCAAAATTTGGTAATGGGCGATTTCTTCCAACTGCTTTCTGATAGCAACGCACATTCCGGGAAGATCTAATGTGATAGCGGACAAGTTAAGCAGGACAATTCTTATGCCTTGGGGCCAACCTTGCTGTGACATATTTGCTACTTCTCTGAACAAGTGCAGAAGTTACTTCGCCCTAATCCCCCCCCCCCCCCCGGAGTGGACTCACCCAGAGACGCTCTTCTCCACAGTTGGCCTTCTGTTTACTTATATGCCTTTTCCCCCATTCCTCTAATCTCACAATTCCTAAAGAAAACCAAAAGGACAAATAATACAGTAATCCTCATTGCCCCATTCTGGCCTCAACAAGTTTGGTTTCCCTTCCTCTGGCCTCATCTGATACAGAAACCATGGATCCTGGACCCAGTTCCAGATCTACTAACTCACCCAGAGGGCATGGTTCCACCCCACTCTTCAACATCTCAATCTCACTGCTTGGCTTCTCCAATTCCCATGATTGCCAGGCATCCCTATCTTTCTTCCCCCATCCAACGTATCATTATTGTGCACCACAAACCTGCTACTAGAAAACTGTACCAGTGCAAATGGAAGAAATTTACCAAATGGGCTTTGATTAAAGGGCTTGACTCCTTTGCTGCTCCTGTCCATCACTTCCTAGATTTTCTAATCACACTTTTTCAATCTGCTTCTACGATTAAGGTTCATCTAGCAGCAATTTCAAACTTTCACTCTGGATGGAATAATTCTCCAATAATGTGTCTCAAACTTTGTGAAGCTTTCTTGAAGGGACTCTTCCTACTGAAGCCTCCATTTAAAGAACCAATTCCCCCATGGGATCTAACTACCATTCTTCAAGCTCTAACAAAAGCCCCCTTTGAACCGTTGACATCTTCTCAGTTGAAGTATTTATCCTGGAAGATTGTATTTTTAGTAGCGATTATGTCTGCAAGAAGGGTTTCTGAATTGCAGGCTCTTTCATGCAAATCACCCTACCTGATCTTTCATAAGGACAGAGTTGCTCTGAGAACAAATCCATCCTTTTCTGCCCAAGGTAGTCTCTGAATCAGATGTTAATCAGTCGTTACAATTACCAATCTTTTCCCCTAATTTTTTAAACAAAGGAGAATATGCACTTAATTTACGAGACGTGCACAGTTAGATGTTCTTCATCTCACATTGCTGCAGTCCTTGCACTTGGGTAGTCCGCTGTCCTCGGTCGGCCCGAATATCAAAGTATTAGGCTTACGTCGGTCATGGCGCTCAAGACTGACATCAGGACGTCAGGGTATAAATGCGCATGACCGACGTCATATCCTCAGTCTTTTTTGACGCATGGTCCGATGCAGAAGCAGCGTTGCAAGTGCCGTTCGGCGTTCTGAAATTTTTCGAATTCGGAGTTTCAGACCGAGTCAAAGTTGGCTAAGTACCCCGTTGGGGAATATTTAAGTTTTTTCTTGCCTCAGTGGTTTACCGGATGTCAGAAAAAGTGAATAACTGTATTTCTTGTGGGAAGCAGATACCGCATAGAGATTATCATACTTTGTGTATTCCTTGTTTGGGGCCTGAGCACGACGTTGTAGGGTGTCGCTTTTGTGCTAGGTTCAATAAGCGCACTATTAAGCGAAGGCTGGATTGTGCCAGGTTAGTCTTTGGGAAGCGGTGCAATTATAAGATGCCGTCGGACGCTCCGACGCCCGCTTCTTCAAAGAAGCGCAAAGACAAGGCAGCTAAACCCAGACAAGAAGAGTCGTCCGTACCGGACGCCGGTTCTTTAGAGGAGTCAGTGGAACCGGTGGTTCCGCCGGAGGCTTCTCTGGAGTCTCAGGGGGAGACTTTGTTATTGCAAGATGTGGCCTCCCAGGAGGCAGGTCAGGCTGAAGGGGCTTCTCAGGTTACTGTACTCCCCTCCCTTCCTAAGGTGGTTAGGCCCTCTCCTTCTGTTTCTAAGGCTTCTCCCAGAGGCAGGCCAGGTTTAGATTCTGTTGGTGTTACTCTTAGTACTTCTGGTTCTGTGCCCAAGAAGCACATGCTTAAAATGGCAGAAGATTTAATTACTTTGATTAGAGGTTCTTTGCCCCCTCCAGATAAGAGGCCTAGGATGGAACCAGAGTTGGGGAGTTTTGAGCAGCCTTCAGATGTTTCAGAGTCTTCGGCTGAAGACTTGCAGGAGTATTCTCCTTATTCTGATTCTGATGCAGATGATTCTACCCCTTCTGCTTCTCCTCCAGAGGATTTTTCTTTTTCAGAGACTCTTCATTCCATGAGGGAACATTTTAAGTGGGAAGGTCAGGACTTCTCTGATTCCAGGAAAAGGCTTAGGGAGTTTTTACTTTTACCCCAGCATAGGCCTTTGGCTATACCTCCTGTTCTGGATGTTGTGGAAGATGTGTTTCGGAGGCTTCACTTAATCCTGATTCTTTGCCTCCTGCTCCTGTTAAACCGGATAGGTATTATAGGGTGCCTGAGGCTCATAAATATCTTTATAAGAGTCCTAGGGCGGACCCAGAAACTGTTAGTCAGGGACCTAAGGGTGTCAAGGCCTCTGTTGTTAAAAATCCGGTTCCTCCAGATAGAGGCCAGAGCTTTGGATAGATGGGGAAAGAAAGTCTATACTTCTTCCACCTTGGCTATGAGGGCTTTGAATTGCCAGTTTCATATGTTGAAATATCAGAATTATCTACTTTCTCAACTGAAGTCTAAGGTAGATGCTCTGGCGGAAGGCATTGAGTGTAAGGAATTACAAGATTTAGTACATGTCTCTGAACAGGTGGGTAAGCATTCTTTACAATGTGGTTTTGATGCTGTACAGGCCTCGTCTAGGGTGGCTGCCACTGGGTCAGTTCTTCGCAGGCACGCCTGGTTGAGGGATCAGAATTTATCTGAACATGTTAAGACAAGGATTTTGGATGCTCCTTTACAGTCTGATGTGTTGTTTGGTTCACCTGTTGAGTCAGTCTTGAAGAAAATGGAAGACAAGGCTAAGTCTATGCAGACTGTTAAAGATTTTTTGCAAGTTCAGCCTCCGAAGTTTAGTAGGAATTGGCCTGCTAAGGGGTGGACATACCCTTCTTATGAGTCACAGTCTAGGGGTAGATCTAGACGTGGTAGGGGCAGAGCTCAGAGCTCCTTCAGGCCTAGAACAGGGGGCCAGTCCTTTCGTAAACAGGCCCAATGACCTACCTTTTCAGCTGCCAGATCCTTCTTGTCTGGCAGCACCTTTGGGAGGAAGGTTGGCACTCTTCAGAGAAAATTGGAGTTTGATTACCCAGGACAGATGGGTATTGGATATCATACACCAAGGTTACAGATTTTATTTCCATACCTTGCCTCCTTTCAAAGGCATGCCGGACGTTCCTCCTCAGCAAAGACTAGAGGCTCGCAAGCAAATTTCTCTGCTGCTCCAAATAGGGGCCATACAACCGGTCCCTCTACCAGAAGTGGGCCTAGGATTTTATTCTCGCCTGTTCCTAGTGCCAAAGAAGGGGAACACGTGGAGACCAATTTTGGATTTATCTATCCTCAACACTTATCTGGACATTCCCAAGTTCAAAATGTTGACGTTACAACAGCTTTTACCTCTGCTGGGCAAGGATCACTGGATGGTGACTTTGGATCTCAAGGAGGCTTACCTTCATGTTCCTATCAGGCTAAATTGCAGGAAGTATCTGCGTTTTCGAGCTGGGACTTCACATTATCAGTTCTCTGCATTGCCCTTTGGCTTATCTACTGCGCCCAGAGTGTTCACGAAGGTTCTGGCTCCAGTGATAGCCTTCTTCAGGCTAAGAGGAATTCAGATCTATCCTTATTTGGACGATTGCCTGATTCTGGCCCAAGGAAAGGACGAACTTCTTCATCATTTGCAATATGTGATAGCAGTGTTAAGATGCCTGGGGTATTCTGTGAACGAAATAAAGTCCAGTTTAGTACCCTCTCAGGACATGTGCTTTCTGGGTGTGAGACTGAATACAGCAGCCCAGATGGCTTTTTTGACCCCGGACAAACAAAAGAATCTTTCTCTTTACTTCCATCAATTGTCTCATCAGTCCAGGCTGACTGCAAGGACAGTCCTTCAAGCCTTGGGGTTCATGGCATCTTGTATTCTGGTGCTTCCCAATGCCAAACTGCATATGAGGAAGCTGCAATGGTATCTCAAAAATGTATGGACACAGCACTGCGAAGATTTGGACACTGTCATTCAAATAATACCTTGCATTCAAAAGGAATTTTTGTGGTGGGCTCAGGAATGTCTCCTAAACAAGGGACTCTCTGTGACCCGGCCAGAGGCGAGTCAGATTCTAACGACAGATGCCTCAGACAAAGCTTGGGGAGCTCATCTAAATGGAAAGTGGGTACAAGACACGTGGCCTGCCAGACTTCAACATCTACATATCAACTTGAAGGAGATGTTAGCAGTCCAATTTGCATTAATAGCTTTCAAGGATTTACTTCTTCCAGGGCAGGTGTTGATTCTAACAGACAACACAACTGTCATGTGGTACATCAACAAGCAAGGGGGGACGCATTCTTATCCTCTATGCAGACAAGCAATGATTTTGTGGGAGACTGCTCTCAGTTTACAACTAAATCTTCAGGCAAGGTTTCTGCCGGGAGCACAGAACTCCTTAGCAGATGTGTTGAGCAGGCAACTTATGGATCCCCACGAGTGGAAATTGGATCCTCATGTATTTCAGAAATTGACAGTGTCCTGGGGAACTCCAGACATAGATCTGTTCGCTTCTCCACTAAACTACCAGCTGCCAAAGTTTTGCACAAAAAGGTTTCATCCCACAGCTTGGAAAGTGGATGCTCTTTCATTCAGCTGGAACAATCTTCATGTGTATGCCTTTCCACCTCTGCCTCTCCTCCCAAAGGTACTCCTGAAGGTCAGACAGGACAAGCCAAAGATGATTTTAATAGCTCCAGATTGGCCTCGACAGCACTGGTACCCATTACTGAGAAGTCTGGTACGGGAGCCTCCATGGCCTTTGCCTTCGATTCCACACCTGCTGTCTCAGGAGAACAGTCATTTACTCAATGTCAAGCTTCACTCTCTTCACCTGACAGCCTGGCATATTCTGTTTTAAACCCTGGAGGATCTCAGCTGCCACAGCAAGTTTTGAGTGTTATTTTGGAGGCCAGAAGGCCTAGTACAAGGAAAGTGTACGCAGATAAATGGAAGAGATTTTTATTTTGGAGTGCAGCAAAGGATTTTGATGTTTCTAAGCCTAATTTAAGTGTGGCTCTTCAATATCTTACTGAGTTACTGGACAAAGGTTTGTCCTTCTCTTCTATTAAGATTCATGCTGCAGCAATTTCTGCTCACTATGACTGTGAACCACCATTGTTTTCTCATCCCTTGTTTACGCAATTCCTTAGAGGGGCAAAGAATACAAGACCCCCACGGAGAGCTCCGACTCCTGCTTGGGATCTCAATTTTGTGTTGGAGAAACTTACTCTACAACCTTTTGAGCCTGCAGCTACTGCTGAGTTGAAATATTTATCATGGAAGACTGCTTTTTTGTTGGCCATTACCTCTGCGAGAAGGGTTTCTGAATTACAGGCCCTTATGGCAGTTGAGCCTTTCTTAATTTTCCATAAGGATAGGGTATCTTTGCGTACTAATCCTTCCTTTATGCCTAAAGTGGTTTCTAGTGTGGCTTTAAACCAAACTATTCATTTGCCTACTTTTTATGCAAACCCCCAAAATAAAGGGGAAAAGATTTTGCACACTTTGGATATACACAGGCAGTTGAGATATTATTTGAACAGAACTAAAGGGTTCAGGCAGTCTCAGCAGTTGTTTGTTTCTTTTGCTTTGGGTTCTCAGGGCAAGCCTGTGTCAAAACAAACTATTTCTAAGTGGATTGGGTTTTGTATTGCTTTCTGTTATTCCCATCATGGCAAGGAGGTTCCAGCTGGGATTAGGCCTCATTCCACTAGGGCTACTGCCACTTCTACAGCTTTTTTAAGGGGGGTGGCAACTAAAGATATTTTGGAGGCAGCTACTTGGAGTTCAGTGCATACTTTCTCTAAGCATTATCACCTTCCACTTCACTCTAAATCGAGGGCTGGTTTTGCCACTGCAATTTTACAGGGCATTTTGGCAGCTCCTACTGCTTTATAGTTTTGCCATCCTCCCTTATCTCTGCTTTGGGATTCTACCCAAGTGTAAGGACTGCAGCAATGTGAGATGAAGAACATAGTACAGTTTTGTGCCTACCATAAATGTAGATGTTCGAAGATCCACATTGCTGCAGTCCAATTTACCCTCCCTCCTTCCCCTCTGTAGTTAGAGGCGGTTGTGTGGTTTGGGTTGTACATATTGTAAATATTGTATATATTGTACATATGCTTAGTACAGGGGTGGTTGGTTGTTTTTTGTTGTATTTTGGTTTTTTGACCTTTCTGTTTAGGGTCTTCTGACATCTGGGGCAAGAAAAGACTGAGGATATGACGTCGGTCATGCGCATTTATACCCTGACGTCCTGATGTCAGTCTTGAGCGCCTTGACCGACGTCAGCCTAATACTTTGATACTCGGGCCGACCGAGGACAGCGGACTACCCAAGTGTAAGGACTGCAGCAATGTGGATCTTCGAACATCTACTTTTATGGTAGGTACAAAACTGTACTTTTATCTCCACAGAACGAAAGAGTTTCAAAAGTCAGATCAATTCAGTTATTCGTAGCCTTTTCATCTCTCCGAATAGGCAATCCGGTTACTTTAGCTAAATGGCTGAGAGACTGCTTCACATTCATTTATCACTCTCAAGGACTTCATCTTCCCAAAAACAGCCCACTCAACAAGAGCTGTAGCAACATCAGAGGTTTTTCATGCCAGAGCTTCTCTACATGACTATATAAAAAAGCACAACACCAGGAATTAGAATGGATCGGTTAAAGAAATCCAAGTAAAAAACAACATAAGTGCCAAAATCCAACATGGCAGACTGGCAAAATAAAATAAAATGAAAACTTTAATTCAGAATAGTAAACGCTTTCACGTTGTATCAAACCGCTTCATCAGACGGATTCTTAAAAGTACACACTAGGTTTAAATAGCTAGCATGAAATCAGTTAACACCATCATTAAAAACATTTTAAAGAAACCGTCTCCAAATAATTTAACTTAGATGAACATCAGTAAAAACATTAAGAAAAAAGCTCATATGTGAAATAAAAACTGACAAAAACACAAAACATTTAAAATGTCAGTGTTTAAGTAGTCTTGCCTTTAAAAGGGTCTATATTATATTCTCGAATGCCGACAATGTCTAATCTGACATTGTCGACATGAGAATAGCGAACGCTGAGAATCTCGAATGCATAAATGGAAATCTCCTTAAGTGGCGATTTCTTTTTACTGCAGTGTGCGGTTTCGGAATAGGTATATTTAAGTAGCGGGGGGTGCAGGGGGGCTTGCCCCCCTACTTAAACCCGTTAGTGTATTTTTTTTTCTTTTTTGGGGGGGAAGGGTCTTTTTGTAAGGTTGACATTTGAAGACATCGACCATATCGTGTTCGATGTTTTCAACAGTCAATCTTATAATTTAGACCCCCTTTAAGAATGGTTTTAATGAAACAACCTCATTTAAACCTAGTTCTTTATCTGCATTCAGTACAGAATCCATTTCTGTTCAGCAGATTATGTCCTGTTCCTAATGTCCCCCCCCCCCTCTTAAATTCTCTGAAATTATTTCTAGCACCAGAAAGCTGAAGGTATGGTCAGCACCAAAATTCATTACATGTTTAGCAAGGGCATTTGTATCTTTCTTATTTTTTAATATCCCTCTGATGTTCCAAGAGTCTATCCATAAGATGTCTGTTACTCATACCTATATAAAATGCAGGGCACTTAGCACAATAACTAAGATGTACTATGATGTCCTTCAAGGATGCATCTGCAGTCCTTACAAATGGGTTGTCCTGTCGTCAGGCAGCCCTTCGGTCGGCCGGATTCCAAAGTCTGGGTCTGGCCTCGGCTGGTGTCGCACTTCACCCGACGTCATAGCTGCAGTTCTTCGGGTATAAAGGCATCAGCCGACGCCATTTTCCTCAGTCTTTCTTGCCGCGTGGCACCCGAAGCAGAAGCTGTTCGCAAGTGCCGGTCGGTCAGAACCAGAGATTACTACTAGAAGTACCGAAGACTTCTAAAAAGCTAAGTACCCCGTTGGGGACTCTTTCTTGCCTCAGCCGATGTCTGAAAAAGTGAATAACTGTTTAACTTGTGGGAAACAAATACCTCATAAAGATTTCCACTCTTACTGCTTACCTTGCTTAGGCCCAGACCACGACGTAGCAGCTTGTCTAGCCTGTGCTTCTTTCAACCGACGGACGCCTAGACGTCGGTCGGAATTTGCTCAGGAGTTTCTCGGCTCGGATTTTGCTTACATTATGCCGTCGGATACTCCGACTACGCAAATTTCTAAAAAGCGCAAGGAAAAGGACCGACACTCGCGGTCCGCGGTTTCGGCCGAAACCGCGGTTAAGCCAACCGCGAGTGTCTCGGTTTCGGCTGAAACCGAGTCCACGGTTCTTCCTTCAGCCGAAAGCTTGCCACTTACCGAGGCCTCATCCAGCCTGGCTGAATCTGCTACTGAAATCCCACCTGCTCTTGCAGGTTCACAGGATTTATCTGATACTATCCCTTTGGATATTTCTACCCCTGCACGTGGAGCTGCTAGGCCTCCTGCATCCATGTCGATTAAGGCCTTTGCCAGGGCTAAAGCAGCTAAACTACCAAATCTGTGCCTGCTAAGACCCCCTCTCACAGGCCTAGCTCTAGTTCACAAATGCTTAGTCTAGCAGAGGATCTCATTTCTTTGATCCTGGGATCCCAACCACATCCAGACAGGGCCTCTCACCCACCTCCAGAGAAGAGGACTAGAGTAGAGCCCCCTGAGCCAGTTTCTTCAGATGGCTCCTCTGATGAATCAGATAATTCAAACCCTCCTGAGGGCCCCTTTTCTCCTTATGAGGACTCTGATGCAGAAGAGTCCATTCCTTCTGCCTCTCCGCCTGAGGAATTTTCTTTTGGGGAAACCTTGCATGCTATGAGGGAACAATTTCAATGGCAGGGCCAGGATTTTTAAGACTCTAGGAAAAGGCTTAGAACCTTTTTGCATTTGCCACAGCATAGGCCTTTAGCCATTCCTCCAGTACTTACTGTTGTGGATGATGCTTTTAATGATGCTTGTAATGCTCCTGATTCTCTTCCTCCTGCCCCTGCTAAGCCCGATAGGTACTACAGGGTTCCGGACACACATTATCATTTGTATAAGGCCCCTTTTGCAGATCCCGAAACTATCTCCCAGGGACCCAAGGCTGTAGCAGCTACTTCTGCCAAAAACCCCCTCCCCTCTGAAAGGGAATCTAGGGCCTTAGAGAGATGGGGTAAAAAAGTTTACACTTCTGCTACTCTTTCAGCTAGGGCCTTGAACTGTCAATTCCACATGATTCATGATCAGGAATTTATGTTAGACCAATTAACTAAAAAACTGTCCTCGGATGAACCATTAGACAAAAAATCTGTACAGGAAATGGTACATAACATTCAGCAGGTCAGTAATCATTCCTTAAAATGCAGCTATGATGCACTGGAGGCTTCCTTTAGATCAGCCATGACTGGCACAGTGATCAGAAGACATGCATGGTTAAAAGAGCAGTCCTTACCAGACCATGTTAAATCAAAGCTCCTAGATGCTCCCATGGATAAGCTCAATTTGTTTGGCTCCTCGCAGCAGGTGCTGAAGAAGGTGGAAGAGAAAGCAAAATCTGTCCAGACAGTCAAGGATTTCTTGCAGGTCCAGCCTCCAAGGTTTAGCAGGAACTGGCCTTCCAAGAATTGGTCCTTTCCAGACACCTCCAGAGCTCCGAGAGGCAGGAATAGGCGCTCAAGAGGCAGGGGTCAATCCAGAGGTGCCTACAGGGGACGTCAGTGGCAGGCTAACAACCAGCGAGGTACAGCCACAGATCCAGCCACCACCACTTCCACAGGACAATCGCAGTGACTTGGCTCTGGCACCGCCTACCAGGGAACAACTAGAGGCACCCTTAGGCGGGAAGCTAGCCTTATTTTCAGTAAACTGGCATTACATCACAGGAGACAAATGGATTTTACAGACAATAGACCAAGGTTACAGGTTTCACTTCCATACTCTACCAAGGAAGAGAGGAATGCCAAACCTACGTCCAAATCAGAAGACAGAAGCTCTAGAACAAATAACTCACTTACTAAGGATGAGAGCTGTAGAAAGGGTACCATCTATGGAACAAGGGCAAGGATTTTACTCCAGACTCTTCCTGGTACCAAGAAAAGAAAACCAATGGAAACCTATTCTCGACCTGTCCGCTTTAAACACATACCTCATTGTTCCAAAATTCAAAATGCTGACCCTACAGCAGCTTCTTCCCATGCTGGGCAAGGAGTCTTGGCTGGTAACTCTAGATCTCAAGGAGGCATACCTGCACGTCCCCATACGACCAAATTGCAGAAGATACCTCAGATTTCTTGCAGGATCAGAGCATTATCAATTCTCAGCATTGCCCTTTGGCTTATCTACTGCTCCCAGAGTATTCACGAAATGCCTGGCATCAGTAATTGCTCATTGCAGGCTTCAGGGAATTCAAATTTACCCTTACCTGGACGACTGCCTGTTACAAACGGACAACAAAAACAAATTAAAAGATTTGGATAGGGTCATTCATCTACTACAAGCCCTGGGATACACAGTCAATATAAAAAAGTCAAGGCTGATACCATCCCAAAGGATAACCTTCTTGGGTGCAGATCTGGACACATCAAAACAAATGGCATTCCTGACAGTAGAAAAACAGGAACAACTCCCTTTCTACTTAATGGCATTAACAAAGCAGAGCCAGCTAACAGCAAGAAAAGTCCTGCAAGCTCTCGGTTACATGGCATCCTGCATAATATTGATTCCACATGCCAGACTACATATGAGAAAGTTACAGTGGTACCTAAGGAATTTATGGTCTCAGCACAAGCACAGCCTAGAAACCCAAATTCCAATAATTCCATGCCTGAAACAAGAATTCCAATGGTGGGCTCAGGCCTGTCAATCAAACAAGGGACTGCCCTTCCACAGCACTCAACCAAGCCAGACCATCACAACAGACGCCTCAGACCTCGGTTGGGGGGGGCACATGCTGGACAAGTGCATACAAGGCTTATGGACTCAAGACTAGCTGCACCTACACATAAATCAAAAGGAAATGCTGGCAGTAAAACTGGCAATTCAGGCATTCAGACCATTTCTTCGACAGGGTCAACTGCTGATAAGGACGGACAACACCACAGTTATGTGGTGCATCAACAAACAGGGAGGCACACATTCATACCCTCTATGCCAGATGGCAATGGACCTCTGGAATGTGGCACTGAGCTTCAACATTCAGCTACAAGCAATTTTTGTGCCAGGAAAAGAAAATATACTAGCAGACATCCTAAGCAGAACTACCACGGATGCCCACGAATGGATGCTGCATCCGGACATCTTCAAAACCATTACAGGGAAATGGGGACTACCAGAAATAGACTTATTTGCATCCCCACACAATCACCAACTGAAAAAATTCTGCACAAGGACGTACCACCCACTTGCTTGGAAAGTGGACTCCCTATCTTTCAGTTGGAAAAACCTGACCGCATATCCATTCCCACCTCTTCCTTTGATGCACAAGGTGCTATTGAAGATCAAAGAAGACCGTCCAAGGATCATCCTGATAGCTCCAGACTGGCCAAGGCAACATTGGTACCCATTACTGAGGAGTATGTCTCGGGAACAAATATGGCCTCTGCCCCTAGTTCCCTTGCTGTTAACACAGAACAACTTCAAAACCCTGCATCCAAACCTGAAAACACTGCAGCTGGCTGCCTGGAACATTGCACAAGACCAAATAACCCATATTCATCTCAAAGGGTTAAAGACATTATCTTGGAGGCTCGCAGACCCTCAACAAGAAAAAATTATTCAGCAAAATGGAAAAGATATCTCATTTGGAGTACTGCAAAAGGAGAGAATCTGTCACTGGTAAACATAGCTAACATCCTGGAATACTTGGCAGAGCTCTTCCACAACGGCCTGTCCTATTCTTCCATTAAGATTCATGCATCAGCTATTTCAGCAGAATACAACTTGGACCCTCCAGTCTTCTCACATCCTCTGCTCAGGCAGTTTCTGAGAGGGATTAAAAATGTAAAGCCACCTAGGAAGCCACCATTGCCAGCATGGGACTTGAACTTTGTGCTAGAAAAGTTGACACTCCCTCCTTTCGAGCCAGCAGCAACAGCAGAATTACAGTACTTATCATGGAAAACTGCTTTCCTGCTTGCAATCACTTCAGCAAGAAGGGTATCTGAGCTACAGGCATTAATGGCAGTACAGCCCTTCCTGATCTTCCATCAAGATAGAGTGTCCATGAGAACTAATCCTACTTTTATGCCAAAGGTGGTCTCCAGGGTGTCTTTAAATCAAGCTATCCACCTACCTACATTCTTCCCCAACCCACAGAACAGGGGAGAAAGACTGTTGCATACCTTGGATGTACATAGCCAATTACGTTACTACCTGGACAGGACCAAGAGCAATAGAAAAACTGACCAGCTACTAGTAGCATATGCAACAGGAATGGAAGGAAAAGCAATTTCAAAACAGGCAATCTCTAAGTGGATAGGAAATTGCATTAGATTCTGTTACTCCTACCATGGGAAGAAAACTCCAGAAAACATCAGGCCTCACTCTACAAGGGCTACAGCCACTACCACAGCTTTTTTACGAGGAGTGGCTACCAAAGACATTTTAGAGGCTGCTACTTGGAGCTCCGTGCATACATTTGCCAAGCATTATAATTTACCTTTATACTCCAGATCCCGAGCAGGTTTTGCCACTACTGTTTTGCAAGGGATCTTAACTACACCATAATCTTATTTCTCCTCCTCCCCCAGTTTGGCTATGGTATTCTACCCATTTGTAAGGACTGCAGATGCATCCTTGAAGGACATAGTACAGTTTTGTACCTACCATAAATGTAGATGTCCGATAGGCATGCATCTGCAGTCAGGATTACCCACCCTCCTTCCCCTCTGTGGTACTCCTAGGGTATTTGTCCATCTTGTAGCTAGCTGGGGGAATCTATTATGGTGTATTTGTTTGTATATATGTACATACATGCTTATTTTTTGTTTGCTCTACTATTTGGAACCATTTGCATTTATCCAAATTTAGCCTTCCTAGAGGGCACCTGGCATTTGGGGCAAGAAACACCGAGGAAAATGGCGTCGGCTGATGCCTTTATACCCGAAGAACTGCAGCTATGACGTCGGGTGAAGTGTGACACCAGCCGAGGCCAGACCCAGACTTTGGAATCCGGCTGACCGAAGGGCTGCCTGACGACAGGACAACCCATTTGTAAGGACTGCAGATGCATGCCTATCGGACATCTACATTTATGGTAGGTACAAAACTGTACTTTTCTGGTCTTGCAATCAGCGTAGAAATCTATTTCTACCTGAAACCTATTATGTGAATGTACATAATTCATACCTTTATGAATAAACTTATAGGCTATACACTTCCTACATTTAGAAGTACCTTTCCTCATTGATGTTAAAACTCTTATCTATAACACGTCTTAGTTCATCCACTGTATCTAAAATATCCCAGTTACGTTTGATGATATCACAGACTCTAATAAGTATCTGATGAGTATGTTAAAGGAAATGTAAGGACATCTGTTCTCTCATGTATATGAGTATCTTCATTTAACAGTGGTTCAGAGAAATAGGGCCTTTCTTTACTTTGTCTCTGTTTCAATGCATCTGTTATGCCTCTATCAATTTCATTAATTTAAGTACCCTCTCTCTAAGAAATCTTTCTTCAGAAACTCAAGTGCTGAACTAAGCTGTTGATCCTCGTTATGGGGTCTCATGAACCTAAGTACTTGTCCCTTAATCACGTTCTTAGGGATATGCCGGAGGTGCATACTACTCTTATGAAGTAGACAATTCCTCCAAGTGGATTTTCTATAAATACTAGTCTCCATATGACAGATATTTATAGAGTCTGTGATATCATCAAACGTAACTGGGATATTTTAGATACAGTGGGTGAGCTAAGAAGTGTTATAGATAGTGCCACACTTCTCTTTTAAAATTAGTAGGTCATTGAAGAGGCACCTATGCTATAATGCATCCACTACTACAGTTTTAACATCAACTAGGAAAGTTACTTTTAAATGTAGGAATTGTACAGCCTGTAAGTTTATTCATACAGGTATGAATTATGTACATTCACATAATAAGTTTCAGGTAGAAATAGATTTCTACACTGATTGTAAGACCAGAAACATATTTCTCTGAGGTACAGGCTAACACGGGAGGACTATGGCTGACCAAGGTCGCAGATGACTGCAAACTGGGTGCCATAATCGACTCTCCAGCTGACACAAGCATCCTCTAAAAGGGTCTCACAGAGATGGATAACTGGTGCCAGAGCCATGGCCTAAAGCTAAATGCCAAAAAGTGCATAGTCCATCCCTTTTGGGAAAAACAAAGTGCCCACAAATTACCACATAGGTGGTAATCTATTAAGTACGGAAGAAGTAATCGGGGACTTGGGGACCCAAGTAGATAGTAATCTCTCCTTTGCCAAAGTGGTTAGAAAGACCTTCTATATAGCCCACCTTATCACAAAAGGGTTCACATCTAGATCGAGAGGTCATTGTGGCCCTCTACTCATCAGGCCCATAGTTGAATACAGTGCCCCATTTGGGATGTACCTTACCCGACACCTGCAGCAACTGGAAAGACCCCAAAAGTACCTCACCAAGAGGATCAAGGGACTCAAACAGATGCCCTATGCAGTTCGGCTAAAGAAACTCCAGCTCTACTCAGTTGCTTACCGCCTACTCAGAGGCGATCTGTGCCTGACGTATAAAGCCATGTCCAACCCAGAATTAATGGACATACTCCACCTCAGGAAATCCAAATCCCTTAGAGCTACACGCTCCAGGAACTTAAACCTCAGCACAGAAATAAATAGGACATGCTGGAGGGACAGATTCATATCCCAGAGGCTCCCCTCATTCTGGAACAAAATCCCAACCCATGTTAGGCAGAGCCCCTCACTGACCCTCTTCAAGAGAAATCTTGACAAGTGGATGGGAAGATCGTAAGTTTACCCCTGGGATCTCTTCTGTGTCCCTGCTAGACAGAGGCACAGTAAACTAACCTTAAAAGGGCTATCTTCTGTGACCTACTATACAGAGGCACAGTCTACTAATCTAAAAGGGTGGCAAAAGCCAAACACACTCTGGCTAGGCTTATAAATGCTCTAGGGCAGATAGCCTAGTATCAACCTATGAACCTATATCTTGGTTATTGTGCTAAGTGCCCTGCATTTTATATAGGTATGAGTAACAGACAGCTTAAGGATAGAATCTTGGAACATCAGAGGTATATTAAAAATAAGAAAGATACGAATGCCCTTGCTAAACATGTAATGAATTTTCGTGCTGACCATACCTTCAGCTTTGTGGTGCTAGAAATAATTTCAGAGAATTTCTAGAGGGGGAGGATATTAGGAACAGGACAGAATCTGCTAAACAGAAATGGATTCCGTCACTGAATGCAGATAAAGAACTAGGTTTAAATGAGGTTGTTTCATTAAAACCATTCTTAAAAGCAAGACCACTTAAACACTGACATTTTAAATGTTTTGTATTTTTGCCAGTTTTTATTTCATGTATGAGCTTTTTCTTAATGTTTTTACTGATGTTCATCTAAGTTAAATTATTTGGAGACTTGTTTCTTTAAAATGTTTTTAGTGATGGTGTTAATTGATTTTATGCTAGCTTTTTAAACCTAGTGTGTACTATCAGTCTGATGAACCGGTTTGATACACCGTGAACGCGCTTACTGTTCTGAATTCAAGTTTTTATTTTATTTTGCCAGTCTGCAGTGTTGGATTTTGGTACTTTTGTTGTTTTTTACTTCTCTAAATGACATCTATGCAGCAGCCACATGGTCCTCTCATCATACCTTCACCTCTCATTACAAATTAGACCAGGTCTCAAGGGTTCCAGCATCCTTTGGCTCTATGGTGCTTCGCAATATTCTTCCATGAAACCACCCAAGGCTAAAGGAGATGGGAATTCTGTCCCACTGTCAAGGATTAGGGGAAGATTAACAACATCAGATAAGGAAGTTATGTTTTACGATAACGTTCCGTCTGTGTTGTTCATCTTCATCAATCCTTGACATACCCATCCTCCTTCCCCCATCCCAAGACTTTTAGTAGTTGTCTTAGTCCTGAACTAGTTTCTCATTAAGGATTTGCACATGGCCTCGTCTCTAGAATATCTCTACTTAACCAGTCTAATTTCTATACTATCATCTGGCAAACTCGATCTTAGGTAATCTCTGTGAGGAGCATCATGGGTAAAGCCTAGCTCGAGAGTTTGGAGAGCATCATGGGTAAAGCCTAGCTCGAGAGTTTGGAGAGCATGAGCTGAAAGATACAGCCAAGTCTGTTCCGAGGGTTCAGAACCGAACCCACTGTCAAGGACTGGTGAAGATGAACAACACAGACAGAACATTATGGTAAGACGCATCTTCTTTTTCATACTATATATATTATCGTGGCATTAACTTACTGTTTATTTGTTCTAATTGTTATCACAGTTGTGTTGCCATTGATCTTACTGTCTCTAAATTTTGTACTTTCACATGCACGTGGTTAACAAGCAGTAAATAAATAAACCCTTCAGTAAGGGTCCCGTTATTGGTCAACTGATGGATTAAGAAAACAGTTATGTAATAAACAGTTACTTATATGTGTTATTAATTCTGTATGTGTACTGTTATAACAGCAGAGTTATGAATAATTTCAAAAGAATATTTGTATTATTTTCTCTTCCCAGGATCTGGAATGCTTCTGTTCATTTTTCATGCAAACTTCTTCAGTGGGAGTGAGATAGTTGCAAGACTTTGTGGACCTTGTAGTGTTCAAGCAGTTATTTTAAATGATAAATTTCAGCTTCCTGTGTTTTTGGTAAGTAAGTTATCTTGCATAGTGAATATTTTCAGTGCATGTACGGTCATTTCTCGTTTTGCATACTGATTTTAATAGTGTCTTGTCTAACCATACCATAACTATATTTTGAGGACAGGTAAGCATCTTGCTTTATGAAATGTTAAGTGTGTGCCTTCTGCTGAGTTCTGCCATTAGATAAAAAAATGGTCACACATACTTTTATGAAAGTTTAGTAAGCTGGAGGCAAAAGTTTGTTTTTTGAAAATTCCCACTTGAACTCTGAAGGGTAGATGGCAGTTTTGTAGGAGGAAGCTTCCTTGTATGGAATTTTTGATTAAACATTTTATCAAACAGAAAAGGCTCTTGGGATCTTTAAACGTTGTAAACCTTTATTAGCCCGTTTTACTGTTGACTGTTTTCTAGAGGACTTCCCCCAAACAACTGTTTATTTGTTTTTTTTTGCTTGTATGTGAATGCCTGTCTCCAAAATGATTCAACATTTTTTTCTTGCAAATTTCATGAAATGTTACTGGCATAATTATCTATACCACACCCTTAGATTGGGCTTCTCCCCTCAAAGGCAAAGGTGCAGCTTTATCTTGAATTTTAATAGAAAAAAAAATAATTGTTGTGCTGGTTTACTCTGTAACATATAAAAATGAGAAAAATCACTTTTGTAAGTAAATGCACATTCATTTTACTTGAAGTCACAGCACTTACCTGAATTTTATTCTGACTTCGAATGACAATGTCTCACTTATAGTATCTCATGTTGTTTTTGATTTGCAGGTAATTGCTTGCTGCTGGGTAGATATTTTGATTTTTTTTTCCAGGATAAGATCATTGGATGGTCATCTTTATATTGTATAGTATATACCTTAAAAGCATTTAGAGAAAATGAAATCGCAACTGTCTGCATGCCAGTCCGAACAAGTAAAGATATAAGCTGCAACAACTACAATCACAGGAAATGTCAGTATTTTTCTGAGAAAAGGAGTATTTGTTTTGTTTCATAAGAATACACCAGTGAGACAGTGCAGCTGCATTTTGAATCTATCACCCTATGAAAAAATGTGTGTTTGTATGAGCTGATTGGCAAAACTGAGGGACCAAATGGCTTTATAAGATTTCTAGTCATATTGAACAGTATAAAACTATACGACTTTAATCATATGGAAACACTAGAGCAAATTTCTCAGAATAACATGTCATGATCCTCAGCTTCAGGTTGCACTCTGTTTGGCATTCTTAGTATAAAGAAACACACACACACTTTTATTTTCTTGCAATGTGTTTGGTCATAATTTACAGTGACAAAAAAACCCTATTCAGGAGGAACGTAGAATGTATACGTTTGTTCATAACAAACTTAGAAAATGTGTATTCTCAGTCATTTACTGCCTTCTAAATGCTGAGCAGAAGTCTGGCGCTGTTTTTAGTGTTGCACTGGATGACTTGATTAGTCATGTGCTCTTACACTAGTAGTAGTACTGCTACTAAACTTTCCTGCATCTGGGCCGCATGCTTTACAGTGCGTTGGCTGTATCCACCAGTCACCAGGGTTAAGGTCCGCATATTTATGCAAATGGGGACTACCCTGTAGAAGTCTGTGGTACTCCCATAAGGCATGTTAGTATCATATTTTCTCATGTTGGTCAGTGACTTCTTGCAACATTGTTTTAATTTGTTACTGAACTGCTCTGCTCGTGTGTGGTCCACATGGTGTTCTCTATTATTTAACGTGTGGCATTCAGCACAAAACTTTCATCACTGGATACATAAAGAGGTTCTCTGGTCTATCAGCATCTACTTGTGTATCCCTGTTGTCCTCAAATTAATGCTAACACTCTATCAAAGGACTTTAAGAATGCTTCCTGCAAGGGAATGACTTCTGGACAGCTCTGCGTAATCAAAGAAAACTATTATATACTGTTTTCCTCATCCTGACTTCTGCGTAATCAAAGAAAACTGTTATATACGGTTTTCCTCCTCCTGACTTAAATGCTTGATCAGGTCCATGGATAACCTTTTGAAATGGGTCCTTTTGTAGACATGGAGTTGCCCTGGAGAAGTCCAGTAATACCTTAAACAGTGAGGATCATCACTCTTCCACTGCTTCATAGACCCTTGGCCATCTATCCAGGGGAAAACTTGCTGTGCTATTTGGTTGTCTAGGTGCATCACCATAGATTTCCACTTTACTTTGAGTTCTACAAGTGAAGAATCCTCCTACTGATCTGCCAGGAAGTTAAGGCTTCTTTATTTGAAGGGTCCGTCAGTACAGCCCGTCCTTCTACATCTTTTCCTCATGGGTCCCAGGCACCTTCTACAGGTAACTTTTATCCACTACTTAGTTTGTTTTATCCCCTTAGTGCTTTACATTTTAAAAAGAAGAGAACATTTCATCACCAACTCTTTCTGTACAGTATGGTTGTCTTATTTACGGAGTCCGCTTTGCTGTGTGTGTGTGTATCAAGTATGGACATTTTTTCCCCTTTGTTTATTTACCAGTCCAATTAGATCTCTTGCATAATTAACCATTTTCCAAAAGGCTGTTCCTTAATCACTGGCTGCTGTCGGCAGTTTTGTGTGTGTATATAAAACACTGCATCTCAAAATGGTTTCACATTTTTTATGAACTTTTCATGGAATGTTACTGGCATAATTGTCTGTAAAAACATCCTTAGACTGGGCTAATCTGATGTCTCTTCTGTCCTTTCCTTAACTGATGGGTTATCGGATCCGACTAGTGTCTGACTTCGCCACTTTCAGACTTTAGATCCAAGGCTGAGGCTCCTTCCCTTACTCACAATCCCCTACTGTTAAGTTACCTCAGAATTCTTTCGCCACTCATTTGCATCAGACACTATCCTGTGCTTAAGCTTGGGTGACTGCCAAGTGCTTCTTTTTGAACCTTTGAAATGTATTCACTTACTGTCCTTTATTTCTGTTCTTCGTTCTTTTATTTCTGTATAGATATACACACACGCACACATATATATTATATATTTATATATTTGTGTGTGTGTGTGTATGTATATATATATATTTATAATGTGTGTGTGTGTGCATATATATATATATATATATATATATATATATATATATATATATAGTGTGTTTGTGTGTGTGCATATAAAAACCTTTTATCTTCTTTTATCTTACTTCAGTTGTTGCCCCTGTTAATTTGTTTTATTCCAAGTTTCCTTGTTATTGTTTGATTCTTATAGGTTCATAGGTTCATACTAGGCTATCTGCCCTAGGGCATTTATAAGCCTAGCCAGAGTGTGTTTGGCTTTCGCCACCCATTTAACTTAATTTTGTTATGCCCTTTTTCGAGGTTAGTATACTGTGCCTCTGTCTAACAGTGACACAGAAGTGATACCCGGGGTAAACCTACGATCTCCCATCCACTCATCAAGATTCCTCTTGAAGAGTGTCAATGAGGGACTCTGCCTAACCTGGACTGGGATTTTATTCCAGAGTGAAGGGAGCCTCTGGGTTATGAATCTGGCCCTCCAGCATGTCCTATTTATTTCATTGCTGAGGTTCAAGTCTCTTGAGCACGTAGCTTGATGGGATTTGGATTTTCTGAGGTGCAGCATGTCCGTTAATTCTGGGTTGGACATGGCTTTATACGTCGGGCACAGATCGCCTCTGAGCAGGCAGTATGCCACTGAGTAGAGCTGGAGTTTCTTTTACCGGGCAGCATATGGCATCTGTTTGAGCCCTTTGATCCTCTTGGTGAGGTACTTTTGGGGTCTTTCCAGTTGCTGCAGGTGTCTGGTAAGGTACATCCCAAAAGGGGCATTGTACTCAATTATGGGCCTGATGAGGGATGAGTAAAGAGGCACGATGACCTCCCCTGATCTAGATGTGAATTCTTTCATGATTAGGTGGGCTATATAAAATTGTTTTTCTAACCACTTTGGCCACGTGGTTGTCAAATGAGAGATTGCGATCAACTTGGGTCCCTAGGTCCCGAATTACTACTTCTGTACTTAATGGATTACCACCTATGTGTGGGCACTTTGTTTTTGCCAAAGGGGATGACTATACACTTTTTGGTGTTTAGCTTGAGGCCATGGCTCTGGCACCAGTTGTCTGTTTCTATGAGGCCCTTTTGGAGGATGCTTGTGTCGGCTGGAGAGTCGATTATGGCACCCAGTTTGCAGTCGTCTGCGAACTTGGTCAGCCACAGTTCTTCCGTGTTGGCCTGTACCTCTGAGAAATATATGCCGAACAAGAGCGGTCCCAGGACTGAGCCTTGCGGGGCGCCACTTGTAACTGGTTTGGAGTCTGACATGGCTCCAGCAATTCTAACCATGTGGGTTCTGTCCTTGAGCCAGTTTGCAACCCATCTAGTGACATAGGGGTTTATATTTAAGCTGGTGAGCTTATCTATAATGCCCGAGTGGGGTATTGTATCGAAGGCTTTTGTGAGGTCCAGGTAGGCTGTGTGGACCACCTTCCCCTCGTCAATGGCCTTGGTGACTGTTTCAAAGAAATCAACCAGGTTTAAGAGGCAGGATCTGCCCTTAAAGCTGAACTGGGTAGGATCCAGTGTCTGTAGGTCCCCAGTATCTTTATTTATGAGGTCCATGATGATCCTTTCCATAGCTTTGCAGACCAAGCTAGTCAGGCTTATGGGGCAATAGTTTCCAGGATCCGTTGAGGCACCACCTTTGTGGAGAGGGACCGCTGTTGCTGTACGCCACTCTTTGGGTACATATCCTGTAGTAAGGCTGAGATTGAACAGTAGTTTTATGTTTGGGTTTAGCTCTTCTTGGAGTTCATAGGACGCAGCCCGGGACACCGTCTGGTCCCATTGATGCTGTGTTTTTTGCTTTGGAGAGGGCAGCTCTTACCTGAGCATCTGAGATGTCAGGGGGGCAGCACTCTGCTGGGATAGATATTTGCCCTTTTGTTGGGGATGGGGGGAGAAGTTTGCGCTGAACCTGTCAGCTAGGATGTTGGCCATGTCTGTGGGTTCGGTGTATTTTTTGTCATTTTGGACTAATTCTGAGCATATCTGGGAATTCCCACCCAGGTTCCTAACATAACTAAAGAAATCCTTGTGATTATCCTTAGTGTCGTGTGCAATTTTTTTCTCGAAGCCTGCCTTAGACGATTTTATGAGTGCCCGTAGTTTTTTGCTAATACTGATCAGAGATGCCTTCCCTTTTTGGGATTTTGCTCTATCATGTAGTAGCTTCCTCCTTCTATTGTATAGTTTGTTTATGACTGGGGTCCACTAGACAGGATGTCTGCCTTTGGAGGATTGGGTCCTGGTTTTATTTGGGATTGCATGATCCATAGAATGTGTTTATAAAGGATTCTGCGGTCTGGGCCGTATTTTCCACAGGCCCGGGGGCTTTGAAGGATTCCACCTCGGTTTTGAGGAGTGTGAAATTTGCTTTAGAGAAGTTTTTCACTGTGGTTTTCAGGGCAGGGGGTGGAGTCGGGATGTGAATATCCATTGAGATTAGTTTATGGTCTGATCTTACCAGTGAGGGATACACTTCTGGTCTGGAGCATAGAGTCCCCATGTTGGTGATGATCAGGTCCAGTATGTTTTCCCCTCTTGTGGGAGTGGTAACAAGTTCCATAGCATTTGAGTTTATAAATTCTAGGAACCTTTGGGCTAGGGTGTTGGAGCTAGAGTAATGCTCCCAGTCTATGTTTGGGTAGTTGAAGTCGCCCAATATAATGGTGTTTGGAGAGACCTTCAAATTTTCCAGTGTTCTCAGGAAGGCCGAGTGGGGTTCCTGGGTTTGGGAGGGTGGTCTGTAGCAGGCTATAAACTGGAAGGCAGTTTTAACCGCTGTTAGTTGCACATGGATAGTCTCTGATGCTTCGTGCTGTGCCACCAACATGGAAGTGTGGGTATCTTAGACGAATATTGATACTCCCCCTCCTTTTGTGGTTCGGTCCAAGTTTTGGGGCCGAAAAGCATGGTATGAGGTATAACCTGGTAGTGCTGGGGTGCTCTCGGGAGCCTTGAACCAAGTTTCTTTTACTGCACAGATGTCTATGTTCTCCATGCTAAGGAGAGTTTCGAGTGTGTGCATCTTGAGGTTTAGACTTCTGGCTTTGAGTAGCATTACTCTTAGTTTCTTATCCCTTGTGATACCTATAGAGGTGGGTTTGTCTTTTGAGCCTTGCCTAAAAAAGGCACTATGGGGGTAGCCTTTGCCAATATCCGAAAGCCCAGGGGTGACAGGTGCAAGCCATCCCTAGCGAAGCATCGTGGCTTGTCGAGCATGTCATCCCAGGCTGACAGGCATTGGATCCCCTTTGAATGACACCAATACTTAAGACAATTGTTGAAATTGATCATCTTGTCTTCATATTGTGGCATCATTCTTGGTGAAGGTAAGATGCTACTCAAGGTCAGGGTCATAACGGCCTGGGCTACATGCTCAGAGAGCTCCTCTATGTCTCTCTTCATGTAGTCCAGGGAGGTACGTCTCGGGTCATTCACACCAGCATGGACAATGACTGAGTCATATTTATACTTGCCTTGGAGTGACCTGAGTGCTTGTGTTATGTGGCGGATCCTAGCGCCCGACAGGCAGCACACCGTGACCTTCTCCTTGTTCAGCCTGGTGAGCGGGACGTCAGTGTGCCTGACGATAGTCACCTATTACAAGTGTATCTGGTGTGTTTAGCCTTAAGGGCTGTGACTGTTCGGCACACTGGCTTTGTGAGCTATGTGTTGCACGTGTTTTGTTTTGGGGTAGCGGTTGCTTGGGTGTCTGCTTTGGAGGTCTCTGCTGCTTAGGCAGATTTTTATTTAGAGCCTCCGAGTATGTTTTTGTGTGTTTGGTTTACTGTCGTGGTAGGTCTATGTGAGACTGGAATTGTAGTGAGTGTGGTTTCCTTCTCCTCCTGACTGGTTTCTCCAGTACTGAGTTGAGAGAGCTTAGCCTCCAGTATGGCTATATGGTTGCATCTCTCACATGTGTTGGAATTTTTTGGAGGAGGAGAGGGTTGTCTGTGTACATGAGGCAGTTGTAACATTGCCTCAAGATTCCCAAATTCACCAGCTGGACCGGAGAGGAGATTGACAACTGACCTTTGGACATGCTAGAATAGTATTGGGAATTCCTTTATAATTGAAAAAAAAGGGCCAGTGGGGAACAAGGTACTCAAGGGGAGTTTGTGAGGGTGTAGTGCTTTTAATTTTTTAGTGCTGACTTATATAATTGCTTTAGTGAGCAAGTGCCAGGTAACTTAAATGCAATGTGTTACAGATAACTTAAATGCAAAAACGACAAACAGTAACTTTCTTTCAAGTGAAACAAGGAAATAAGTACAGTAAGCAATGCAGGTATCACTAGGGATCCACAGAAGCGCTGAAAAGCCGCGTTTTAGGTGGAATTAGCTTTTCAGGGAAATAACAAGCATACAAACAAAGCTAGATTCAGCAGGCCTGGATCTAGTCTATGCTACAGCAAACAAGGTGTACCAATTTCAGTAAGAAGCAGTTCAAATATGCAGGCACTATAAGCCTTTAACCAGAAATTCCCAGCTCAGAAGGGCAGAGTCCAGCCTCTCCTCCCACATGAGTGCAGACCACAAACCTTCTTAATGTAAAACAACTGGCCTGAAGCCCAAGTGCTTAAACCAGAATTAATACACTTTTAGAATAACAGACACTGAGCCCTCAATCAGCAGTTCCCAACTTCGAAGGATGTAAGCTACCTGTCCTGCCACCACAGTGCAGGCCACAAACCTTCCTAATGTAAAACAACTGGTCTGAAGCCCAAGTGCTTAAACTAAAAGGCTTAGAATGAGTTACACCAAGCAGTAATAAATACAATTGAGTACTTTTAAGATGACGCAAAAGCAAAATAAAGTAGGAAGAAACACAAATACAGTAAAAGCAGATCTTTTTTTTTTTTTTTTGTGAGCAAATGAGATGGGCCCAGGAGTTACAGGACAGAAACAAGTGCAAATGCGGGCCTTCAAATCAGAAAGTTGAGAGAGATGGAAGACTGCCCAAACGGCCAATAACTACAAATTCTGGGCCAGAACCACTCCTTATGTGGTAGACAGGTTACCTAGTGCTTACCACTCCAACTGATAAACTAGAAGGCTTCCCTCCAACACAGAAAGGCTTGGGGGGCTCAGAGGCTTACAAATAGTCCTGGATACAGCAAATCTCTATCTGGAACACTAATTACAGGAAAGGTAGAAAACAGATTTACAATTTTTTTTTTTTTTTTTTTTTTTTTTTTTTAAGAAAAGTAGCAAAAACAGTAGTAAAAACAATTTACATGCAGTGCAAGCTGGCACACTTGAGTATGTAGCAATATTAGTCCACACACAGTTTGAAAAAATGTAATTAAATTAAAAAAGGACTAAAAGCAAGTGCAGAAAGGGTTTATTAGGTAGAATGCGGTAAAGAGATGGGACTGGGGGAGTGTCCTAGATCAAATCTACAGTGGGGCGGGCACTGCAAAAGCCACCAAATTTAAACTACAACCAAGAACGGGGGGGGGGGGTTTCAACAGAGATGTGAGGAATCAGAGTGCAAATTATAAAACCAAAAAAAATATACTGATCTCTGTATATTTGCAGAACAGTAAGAACAGATATATAAGCAACAATTTAGCTCTATAATACAGAATAATACAGACAATATACTCAGCTCTATGTATTTGCAGATAGTCTTGTAAGGCTGTCTCTCAACACACAGGTTCCACTTTAAATGCAGGCTGCTGCTATTAAGTCATATTAAGGAACCTTGAGTTAACAACACACAAGCTATAGAAACCAAAATGGGGTGGGGTGGGGGAGACAGTTTCAAATGAGATGTGAGGAATCGGAGTGCAAATTATAAAACAAAAAAAATATATACTGATCTCTGTATATTTGCAGAACAGTAAGACAACAGATATCTAAGCAACAATTTAGCTCTATAATACAGAATAATACAGAAAAATATACTCAGCTCTATATATTTGCAGATAGTCTTGTAAGGCTCTCTCTCAACACACAGGTTCCACTTTAAATGTAGGCTGCTGCTATTAAGTCCTCTCCTTTTATCTGACTTTGCTTCGGACTGTCATTGTGATAGTTGTATTAATTTTTGTAGTTTGACCGATTTGTGAAACTGGTATGTGTTTCAGTGATCATTGCTGTCAAGGGAGCTGAATTATTTGGGTCATATAGCATGCTTCCAGAAGGATTTGACTAAGGAGCTATCCAAATCCTTGTCTGGGTCCCCTATATATGGAAGAAAAGAAATCTGCTGACATGCAGTTGGCTGCCCTTTAATTTTCATTGAACATGTCCATGCTTCTCATTTCAAATGCTACAAAGAGCAGCGGGCACCGGCATAACTGTTGGGCGGTATACATAGATGTGTGTCTGCAAAACACTTTAGAATGTCCTTTATCACTGCCCCCCCACCCCCGTGATGGTTCCACCCTTTTTAGACATAACATGATATAGACACTTTCCAGAAATGACCAAGACTGCAAAACCTTGTTTTGCATAGGAATACATTTTCCTACCACCCAGAAGACTGTCTCCAGAAATTGAGGGAAGAGATAAAACTTTGGTTCTGCAAGTCCCAAGGTTTTGCATCAGATACTACTAGTAGTACCCCCACCCCCTAGGCGGAGGGGAGGGTGGTAATAGTGGATGTCACCCCTCTGGCAGAAGTGGTCTGAATAACCAAGGCTTTTGGCTTCTTTCTCCATTAGGTCTTTTCAGTGCTCCTCCTAAACCTTTACCTGACTGCCGTACTTTGGAAGCAGTCAGGGATGCTTATCCCTTCACCCAGTAGCCTGGATGTCAGTCACCTGAGACACTTGGGTATAGATAGTTATAACCAGGGGATACACAATTTCCTTTCTCTCTTCCCCTGTGCTCAAGGAAACATCCCAGGGTGCTACTCTGTCAACAGAAGGCAGCAGCTCTACATATAAGAAAGCTGCTAGACAAGCAAGTTATCTAAGAGGTCCCACCAGATGAGCAAGAATCTGGAATTTACTCAAGGTTCTTTTAGTGGCAAGGAAAAAACAGGGACATAAGGCCAATCATAGACATTGGTCATTTGAACCAGTACATGAAACGTATGAAATTCCAGATGGTAATGGTACAGTCCATTCTTCCCTTGTTGAGGAAGGGATGATTGAATGTTCTTAGTAGACTTTCAAGATGCATACTGCCACATAAAAATGGACAGACATTCTAGGAGGTTTCTTTGCTTTCAGCTGGGAGCCAGTCACTTGCAGTTCAGAGCCCTGCCCTTTGGTGTCACTTCAGTTCCTGGGTGTTTACCAAGTGCATGGCAGTTGTTACAGCTTATCTCAGGCTGTTTGGGTTCCAGGTGTTCCCACACTTGGACAACTGTCTCATTAACCACTCCCACTAAGGATTTCCTTTTTCAAGTTATAGACTTCTTTCTCTGTCTGTTCTGCCAATTAGGAGTAACTATCAGCACAGCCAAATCCACATTCCACCCGATTCAAGCTGTAGACTTCATTGGATCAGATCTGGATATCAAGTTGTAGATGGCCAGACTTCCGGAATCAAGGATCCTCACACTTCAACAGGCATGAGCAGGCCAAATCCACAAAAAGGGCCACCCCCCAGATTTTTTTTTCCCAAGCTAGTTAGAGCCTTTCATGTGGCTAAAATCCTCCAGTTGTTTCAGGACTGGCATTTT